>NW_027021247.1:37164-71607 GCF_036884655.1 Musa acuminata AAA Group | reverse complement strand
AGTGCCCAAAGGGTGTTACTGTTGCTGTTAAGCTGCTTGATTACATTCATAACTTCAAGGCAAGGAGAGGTCAAGAAAAGAATCTAGTAAAGGCAAGGGCGGGCGCAGCTAGATTAGATGAAAATTCCGCAAGTAAACAAGCGCAGTGAGATTAGGTGACTCCACTTATGAAGGGTGACTCCACTTATGCTGTTTATGCAGGTTACTCAACTTATGCTGTAAGATTAGGTTACTCTACCTATGCAGTGAGATTAGGTTACTCTACCTATGCTGTGAGATTGGGTTACTCTACTCATATAAGATGTGTGCACTGCTACGAAAACAGGACTACAGATACAGAAATAGCTAAGAAAACCAATCCCATGCCCACTCTTTATGAAAATGATGATCCAAATCAAAAGATCAATGATATTTCCACCTTCTTTCTAGAAGAGCTTAAGGTTTACTTGCATACTAAATGGAATGCCGATCTATTTCACATAATAAGTTATCATATCACTCGAAATTTCATCAAAGTACTCTTCATGCCAATGAGATATGGTAAGACTATCATCAACATGTCAAATAATTTAGATAATCATTTTTGTACCTTATTAGGGGTCAAAGGGAATGCTAGCAATTTGCATCTCACATCAATAAGTTCTTTCAAGATGTATTTCCGGGTATAGTAAATATAATGGATTTGGTCCGCAATGTCGGTTGGTTATCCGCTGCCTTTGAGAAACCCGTCTTTCTTCTATAGTACACCTATATTCACAACTGTACAGCACTATATGAAAACTCAAGCAGTAAATATATAGATATACGATCGTATCCACAAGAAAAGGCGTCAAGTGACTCTAGTAATTCCCACGTAAGATAGGGATCGAAGGAAGACTCATTTCAATAGTACTTGAAAGCAGGGGAGGGGCATAAGCCTTAGTGAGAGAGTTGGCCGGCGCTATAATATATAGTACTTGAAAAGCAAGGGAACAAGCCTTAGTGAGAAAGATAGAGTTGCCATAGGTGAATCAGGTGAGAAAGATAGAGTTGTCATAAGTGAATCAGGCATGCGTGCGCTATAAGTTGTAGAGCAACGAGCAAGCACAGTAAGGTAAGGAGTGAGTAGAGAAACGAGCAAGCAGTAAGGAGTGAGTAGAGAAACGAGCAAGCAGTAAGGAGTGAGTTTGGAAGGCAGAATAGAGGAAGCAGTAGGGTTCCGCACTTATACACTTAGTTTAGTTGTCTTTCATATGCATATGATTGGATTTCGCCCTTTAGGTTAGCAAGTACAGTTTGCCAGAACAAGTTTTAGGCAAGGGAACCTGCTAACAAAGATATTCTACTGAAATACTTAGTGCTGTGCTTCAAGAAGGTCAGATTCTTTCTCGTCATTTAACGCAACTACCCGTCATAGGGCAGTAGAGTCGTGACTTGACTTAGCGCTATCGTTCCTTAAGACTTTTGAGCCTGCGCACATTATATCTTTCCTTTCCCGATTACACTTGATACCCGCCTAACCCCTCGGGATAAATAGACAATAAGCTTAACCAATGAAAAGATTTGAACAAACTACCAACCTTTTGACGAATAGAGCCAATTCTCTTATATACATCGGCATTAGCGAAGAGAGAGAGAGCAAGCAACATTTCTTTCATTTTACCGAGAGAAGTGAGACAATTACCAATTTACCCAAGATGGGATTCGTCATTCAGTAAATTTATGCGCCTAATGAAATAGCCATTATTCCAGAAAGCCAACAAGAAGAGGAAAGAGTCATTACAGCTTTCAGAGGTACAGTTAAAGGGAATCCTTATCTTTATAGGCAAAAATGCTTTATTATAGCCGATAAGAGTTAACATAGGGCATTTCCCATTAGCTACGTTTAGCCTCTGTTCTAGTTCCTTTTTCTCTGGAATAACATGGCTGGAGATTTATAGACTTGCTCATGAAGCTGACTAAGGCGGATACGAAAACAGGATCGGCTTGTCTGCTTGTCGACTTGGCCAGGTGTTCAATCAACCTCAAATTATCCTAACGCGAGCTACGCCTCTCTACTTTTCACTGTCACTCTGCTTCAGAAGACTTCTTTTCTTCAGCGCTAAGATAAATGACAGGTTTACTTGCAAGAGTTATAAGAGTTCCGTCTTATCTGCTAAAGTCAATATGAATTCTATCAGCTCTGCCTTACCCGCAAAAGTCTCAATATGAATTTGGAATCTCTCTCTTTATATGTGGAATCCACTCCTCACCTGCACAAGTAAGAATCGAAGAATGGAACTTTCTACAAGAAGTCAGAATGGCATATATATCCTATCTCGAGCACATGGCATAGAAAATGGTAAATACACTCCTCCTTTCCCCTTCCTTCCCTTCGATCGGTTACTCATGCTAAAAAGCCTTTGCTCAAATGAGGGCAGTAGTTCGGGAGAGAAAGATTACTATCGGCTTGTTATAGTCCAATAGATCCATGGACGCTTGCTATCGACTGCTCTGCTACGTGGAAGGAAGTTACACAGAATCCCTTTTTCCTAAACTTCCAGTAGGTCAAAGAAGTTTACTACTTGAACGAACGAATTGGAGGAAGAAATGGGCTAGTTATGATTGAGTTTCAGAGGGGCGGGGGCTTTCTCTCTTCCGGTTGGAGAATAGTATGCGTGGTCCTAGGAAAAGTCGTTTCGAAACAAGGATAAGCTCTTTTCTTCCTTCGTACAAATGGCATTCTACATCGTCTTTCTTGTCCTCACACTCTACAGCCGAATGTCACTGCCGAGCGTAAGCATCTACATGGTTTAGAGGGCGCCGCACTTCTTTCAAGCTGGTATGCCTGCTCAATATTTACTTGAAGCTCCCCCTTTTTTCAGTGTATGTCATTAATAAGTTGCCGAAGGGATATAAGTAACCTCATGAGCAGCTCTATGGCCTCATGCATATAAGGGGCTTTCGGTGACTTTTCTAACCTAAACAACTTGCTCCTCAATAAGTTCCATCTTCTTTTTCTCTTTTTCTTAGAACTAAAAGGCAACAAGACAGATGCTATAGGTTGGACAATTCTAAGATCCAACTCCCGACATCTAACTTTCCCCTTTTCTTTGATCTTTCTGTTAGAGGCTTTCAGCACCTTGATAAGGAGCATCCAACCAACACTAAGCCACCTGCTTTCAATAAATCTCCTATTTCCACAACATAATCAATCTAGAAATTCTCCATTTTGATACCATGGCACCTAGAGAAATCTCCCCCACTAAAAAGAGGCCCGCATTCTATACCTACATTTTGAGAACCTAATACTCGCTCTCCTTCTGAACGGCTTTCTCCTCTTTTAGCAAAGCCCCCGGATGCACCATCTTCGAATGACGCTAGTGGAAGGAATAAGTCCAAACTCTAACCCACCCCACATCGTTAGAGCCACCATTGAGCCCTCTATCGAGTCAGCAATAAATTACCAGACTACAAAAGAGTCAGTTTGTGAGAACCTCTATCGAATTCCTAAAAACCTTAAACAGCCGGGAGTTGGTAGGAAAGAAAGAAAAAATACCCCCTTTCATTCAAGTTGTGCTCTTAGTCAAAGTCGTAAATTGCCTTTTGCAAGATCTCATTTTCATGCTTTTTTCTCCTTTCACCAATCACCAAGTAACTACTAGACGCCAAGCTACTCCTCATGTTGCGCGTCAGGAGCGAAACACATGGCAAAACGGGACCCAGTCCAATAGGCGAAACTCTCACTGATGAAACTACTCTACTACTAGTGAGGGAATTTGTCAGAGTTACGAGTAAGGGAAGGCAAGTGCCATGGCATGGAACTTTCTTCTTTGTACTGAAAAAAGGGATTCGAGAAGAACTCTCCGTCCATTAAGGTAAGACATTGCGCTGTACTCTGGGCATCTGAAAACTCCTAGTGCGCAAGGCAACGTACCTATCTCCTTCTCACTGAAAGTATGTAGCTCATAAGTCAGTAAGAAATCCGCCTTTCCGTCGAGCTCAAGAACCTGCTTCGGCCTCCAACCCGCTTTTATGTAGCTCGTTCCCTAAAGGACCAGCGACTATCGATAGAGTAGAGTCCAAAACATCCTCCATCTTTGGAGCTACAGCGTTCCTCCTAACCTATCGTTCCTATCGGTTGAGCACTATATACCGTAACCGTAACAACAACTCATACGAGTCACTTCTTCCCCCATCCTCCTCTATAACTCCTAGCTCCTAGCACCTACCATAAGAATACCTAGGGTTGGTTTGAGTATGTTTTAGATAAGTCAGACAAGCGCTTCATTATCATTACGCGTGATTCTAATTCCTTATAGCATATGCTCAGCTGCTCCTACCAAGCACTAAAGGCAGCCCAGCCCGGATGTTTATCTGTATTTCCTCTATCTGACTTTGACTTCACTCCGATACGCACCTTAAAACAGCCTAGTTGTCTTAAGAGCGGATTCATCCCCAGATTCCATAGTGGGCAAGGGAAAACCTAAACCTTACTGAGCCCTTCCAGATGCAAATCCAGCTAATAGGGCCGGGCCTCTTACATTATCTTGTGCGGAGCCAGATCTGTACCATTTATTCTTCATAGATTCTTACGGAAGTCCAGAGAGAGGGCAAATCCTCATTCATTTATTACAGAAGGACTTTCCCAATCCCAAGGAATCTAGCACGATGATGACTAGCAAGTAGTAACCTATCGAAAGCTCGATGACTAGCAAGTAGTAACCTATCGAAAGCTCTTTAAAGGAAGGGCGTATGCTCTGAGGTCTCTTAAAAAGATGAAAAGGCGTCCTCTAGTCTGCCCAAGAGCCGGCTTTTCCAGAAATAGGAGACTATGACCGTTTCACTTCTTTCACTGCTAAATCAGGTTTCTTAGTTCGGAATCTATGAAGTAAGCATGGGAGAAGAAGAGGCATGATCACTGTTGCGTCACTCAGACCAAAAACAGTATTTCTTAACTCGAAGACAAGACGGTTATTTCATTTAGTAGCTCTTTTAGGAGTACCTTTTGAGAATGATCAAAGCATTAACGATGAACATACAAGAGTCTTATCACCCAATGCTCCCTCTATCGCCCCCAAAAGGCCCGGATTAGAGTTTAGAGCCGAACAAAAAGAGATCGATTCAGGGGAATTACTTGTGTCCTAAAGTATGGGACAAACCGCTTATGGCTGTTACCTGCCTTTTAAAGAAGTGAATATGGTATGGGAGGACTTTCCCGTATGTCCAGATGCGAGAGTTGCGACAGAACAGAAGAAATGAACGATTGCAAAAGATACTGATTCCCAAGCTTTAAGATAGTATAGTATTGAAAGACGGATCTCTCATATATCTCTTTCTTTTAAAGAATTGCCTGATTGCGACAGCTTCTCGAGACTTGTCACTAGACTCAGAAAATTCCCTAGAAGAGAACAGGGCTAAAGTGGAAGGCCGTCCGGAACTCCTGATTCGAAGAGGACTGAAATCGCTCAACTGCAACCGGGTACTTGAGCTCAACGCTGCCTTAACTCAACCTTAGTAGGAAGGATCCTTACTCCCAGAAGTACGTACTATAGTTCTACAGGGAATGTGACCGGTATTAGTATTATTCTACAGAAATAGTGTTTCACTGCTTAAATACTGAAATAGCTAAACAAATATACATATACTGCACAACAGGAAAGATTCTATATGAGTGTCACAAAGACTATACAAGAGAAATGGCAGATTAACGAAATTGATTCGATCATCATACCAGAAGACTATCCGTCCTCCTTAACTGCGGGAATGCCCCTATCTGCAGGTCTATGACCTTCTTTCGAAGCGCATATTACATGACTTACTACTTTCTTTAATAACGATAGTGGAATTCCGTCCTCAGCTCAGGCTTTTCAAGAATGCATTTTCTAGCCCGATCGATTTCAGAGGCATGAAGCTTAAGGAAAAGCGGCCACGATCTCTCCCATCAGTCAGACAGTCGTTAGGGATTCCATCTTTCAGGTTTGATCTTTTCAAGCGATTGAAAGAGGAAAGACCGATTACTACAAAGGACAGGAAAGAAGCTAAGGACAGACCGAATCCCAGGCTTTCAGCTCCTTGAGGTTGGGAGGGCAATAAACCTACCGTGCACCCTGAGCGCAGTTCTTGAGCGGCGTCTAGATGTATGTGCCAGGGCTACAGTGGGGGTCGATGATATCCCACAGTTTACCCAACTATCTTGACTTTACTCTCTTCGTCGAGAGCTTTATTGAATTGCAGGAATTCAAGCCATGTTACCAATTATTCAGTATGCGCCAAGGATTCCTCTCGTCTCGTGGTAGGCATTCTTTAGAGTTACTATCTTGGTGATTCGAATTGTCCTGTCCCTACGCATTGAATTACTCATTTCAATTGGAATTTCGTTATGAACCATGTACTCTGATTCCCGCTAAGCATCTATGGCTGAATGGTGAAAGCGCCCAACTCAACATTGGCGAAAAAGAATTCATTAGCGAAAAAGAATATAGAGGGGTGAAATTACTACTGGATGCACGCCAATGGGACCGGACCCTCAAATCAGTCTATTGGAATTGGCTCTGTATCAATGGAATCTAATCATCCATACATAACGAATTGGTGTGGTATATTCATATGAACTGTCACCTATTCCATTCCCAAAGAGGTTGTTGACAAAGAGCGCACCAGTAAATAACTTCGATATCAAGTAGAAAGTGTAGTTTGAGCCTATAAATAATAGGAATGCACAGTATGGTATTGACTAAGGATTTGACTCTCAACTATTTATTGCACTAACAAGGGACGAGACAAAGAGACTATACTTAAGTACTTTCTAAGAAGGTGTCAGAATCAAGGTAAAGGTCAATACAGTCCATTCTCGTCGACAACACAATCCCCGCGTAGCTACCAAATCCTATCTTATTCTTTCTTTCGCTAAGGCACAAGTCCTGTCCTGTTTTCATCGCCTGAGTTCTGAGTGCTTTTACGCTCGAGAACGCTTATTCGAGTTTAAGAGTGAGGTAACTACTGTATAGAATCTGTCTACTTGTCTACTTAATAGCTTTCCTTAACTTAATGCTTGGACTGCGCGTAGTGAACTTGAACTACACCCCCAGATGGATTTCCTGCTGAGCTTGATACACCCTTACTTTTCTGTCAACTTCACCTTGTAGTGGGCATTCGCATTCGGCTGACTCATATGATAAAACAAGATTCTCTTATTATTCTCTGGAGGCGTGTAAAAATCCATTCTGATTGAAACTCTCTTGCATCGCCGCTACACCTCTTCTTAATTGCAACACAAGAACTGAAAGACCTGTAGTGTGAAGCTACCCAATGGAATCTCTCGAGCAAGCATCGCTGAAAAGAATGGAGATTGAATCTATCGCCTCGCAAACGGGAATTTCATATCTATCTAACCTTATTACCTTTATCTATAACTAAACCAACCCCCAACACACACCTTTATCGGTCTACTTTCCATCTTATGCTTCTGGAACAATACTTTCTACAGCTGATGATACTGCTTTAGCCTCTCTACTTTCCTTGTTGCTGACATGCGCGGATTCTTAAGCTTCTGATCTTGTATACTTTCTTGGCACTGCATTCATATGTTATGTTTTCAATTCCATTCTAGCTCGACCTAGACTTGACTTCTCTTTAAGAACTGTCAACCCCCTTTCCGTTCTCCTATAGTAAGTAAAAGAATCTAGTTGACTTACCGGTCTACTGGGCAATTACTTAGGGGCTTATGATTCTATAGTTTCCTTTCCTCGAACAGCTTAGGATCCAGATCGACTGGCCTCTTTTCCTTATGTGTCGGCGTAGTTACTTAAAAAGACGAGTATGAAGTGCACTGAAGAAAGTCGCTTATCTCTTTTTATATGAAGTAGCTTATCTCTTTGTCTAGCAGTTGCCTGCCCCTGAGGAATGGAATTGTGAATTACCCGCTTCTAAGCCGTAACTTCCCGTAGAAATGCATTCTTATCCTCTGTTTTATACCTTCCCTTCCAATGAAACTAGAAAGTCATATAGTAGTTCCGGGTTGATGCTCAATTGACCTCTCCCTCGCAAACCTAGTAGTGCTTCTTCACAAGCAACCCTAGCCCCACCAAGTAAGTAAACACTTCTTGAAACAAGCACTCGAGCAGGAACAGTAACTCTCTACTTTCAGTTATGATTAGCTATCAGCCAAGTCATTACTAAGTCCTGTCTTCGTAGATGTTTTCACGGGCAAGACAAAGAAGTGCTTCTTCCAATGGCGGACTTCATATTTATTCAGAAAATGTAGTTCCTCACAGCGCTTTAAGAATTAATCAGAGGCAGGCTAAAGTGAGCGATAAAGAAGCTCTGTATTAGCATTTGAAACGGAGGTTCGCCCTTAGTCCTTGAACATGGGCATAGGTATTAGTACTCTAAATCTGGGTTTCCTGCCTTTCAAGAGTAGTGGTCGGCCAGAGGAACTTATTAACACACTAAACTATTTGCCTTGACTTTGTTGATGGCTGTTCTTCTCCTGCGCGGTATATGATAGCGGTAGTTTCTTTTGGTGCTTGTTCCTCGCCCCGAGTGGGCATTCTCTTCGAGCTAGATTCGGATTCGGCTTCTTTATATGATGAAAGAAGAACTGGGCGAACAGAACCAGAGCCGAGGTAGATGAGAAAGCTGCTCAGTCAGTAGTCAATATCAGAATGAAACCCGTAAGATAGCTACATTGCTTCCAATACTATAGCTAGCTACTAAGATCAGAATGGAACGGAAACTACCAAGATCAGAATTGAACCACCCTATGATAAGTACTGAAGTTTAGAATTGCTATCCGCCAAGGAACAGAATGTGTAGCGGCAGTGTTGTTTAACGGGGTTTCATAAAAGAATCAGTGCTTTTTCTCTGTCTATTAGCTAAAATCTTGTTGCTGCCTTTTTTCACGGGTTTCTTAAAAAAAGAAGTGTTGTTTGGTGCTGTAGCTCCTAGTAGTAGAGTAGTTAGCTCTGTGAACAGTAGTTGCCTGGCTCCTAGTTGTGAGTGAGTGTGAGTTGAATACCTTAGCTTCCCGAGTGTAATCCCTAGTTAAGAGAGAAAAGATGCTATGCTGTTCGAGGTAAAGTTTCAAGGGGAGTTATTGTGCCAACTAGTAGCAGAGTAGTAGAATCAGTAGTAACAGAATCAGAATGCACCTCATCAGTTCCAGACTTAACCCAGGGAGTGGCGGGCTGATGCTTAGGAGTGATAGGCTTAAACCGGATAGGCTCGGGCCAAGTAACGTTTACCCTTCTGAAAGTAGTAATCAAAGTTGTAGTCAAAGTAGTAGAGTCGTCCAGCAGTGGAAATAGAAATATCTTAATGATTAGTTTACTCGGTGCCCTTATATTAAGTCCTGTGAGAGTTGAGTCTAGGCCCTTATTGTAAGTTGCCCCTTGTTTCATCCGAGATATAATAAGAAGAAAGTGGGGATCCATCGATCTCACAATGAAGTACTAATTGAAACTCACCGGTATTTCACTAAAGAATAGAGTTGACTTACTGCTCCTTCTGCATCCGACCCTTAAACGAGTAGTAGAGCTATACTAATGACTTGTTGAATTCGCCAGTCCCAACAGAAGCTCCACAGGGGAAAGGGAAGTCCGGCGGTTATGAATAAGTCCTATGCCCAGTAGTACAAACGGCCAAGCTACTGTAGTATACGCTTTACGCTGCTATGTGTTTGTATCCGTGACTTTGCCCAGGTCTGTCTTTTCACTTCCGGATCTCTATCCTTTTCCTTTCATCAAGGTAGCCAAAGGACTTAGTATATGCTTGGCTGCTCGTCTCTGACTTGCAATTCCTTCATAGCCTCACACAAGCAAACAACCAATAAGGGCCTCTCTACTTAAAGTCTCCATTTGCTATGGGCCAAGTCACTCTCTATCTTGTGTTCAAGCCTTCAACTCTCCATCAGGTGGAGCAGGATCCAAATACAGATCAGAGGTTGGTGCTTGATCCAATTCCTAGGATTTCCTGTTGCCTTTGTCTATAAGTAGGAGAATTGCCTGTTGATGTTGCCGAACACAGCACTTAAAAATGAGCTAAAGGAAAAATCAAAAGATGTGGGTAATCGGAAAAACCGGAGAGTTAGTTGCTAAGTAGTGACTTCTCTGCTTGGCGTTTGGTTATTGTTATCTTGAGTTTGATATTCTATGACTTATAGCTAATAGAGATACTCTTACTTATAGCTAATAGAGATACTCTTACTTATAGCTAATAGAGATAAGGAGCCAGATCCTGTAACTAAAGAATGAAAGAGGCAATTAGGAGGCTCTAAGCTAACAAGCAACAATGCAAGGTAATCGGAAACTAACTCCAATCAGACTTCAACCAGTAAGTAAGCATCTAGTATCGGAGTAGGCATCTAGTACTAAGATCAGAGCTAATAGGCGAACACAGGACTTGAAAGAAGAGAACTAACCCTCGAACAAAGGACTTAGTAGGAGGCGAGGAAGCAATAAGTATGGAAATCCAGAATGAAACCACTATAGCATCTAGTTTACTTACCGCAATTAGTACATCCCTAGTTTCCCTTGTTGCATCCCTAGTTTCATCAGTGTTTGATGCCCGAGTTAGATGAGCTGGAGAACCAAGTCCTAATTAATAGCGGAGGAGCGTTGCCCGGTGAAATGAATTGTAGCCCGAGTTAGATTAGCTAGTTGCCGGAGTTCGGGAAGTAGAGAAGAGTTGCTAGTAGGCCCAAGTGAGTCTTATTCTGTTATTAAGGATGAAATGGGGCAAGAGTGAAATGAGCATTAAGTTGAAGGGTGAGATTAGAGTCCTGCTCCTGCTCGAGTGGAATACCGAGTTCAGTAACTACCCAACCATAGGCTCTGAACCAAAACAACTGATTTCTAGTTGCGCGCGGGAAGTTATTGGACTGAGCCCGAGTTAGATGAGAAAGAGTTCAAAGAGCCAGGGGTATTCTTGCCAGCAGGGGTAAATTCATTGAATCTAGATTGTCTGCTTGAATGCAAAGTAGCGTTTTATAGGTATTGTTGCTATAGGGGTAGATTAGAAAGAGTCCAAAGAGCCAGAGGAGAGCACACCCGGAGTTGTTTGTCGACTTGGCCCTTCAGTTCGACGAGTATCTCTGTGTTCGAGTGTTGGTATTGCGGTGCTTAATAATAGGGCAGAAGTCAAGTATCCAGTTTCCAGATATATCGTATGCTTGAGCGGTGAGAGGACAAGATAGGGGCTTCAAATTCACTATAACAGCACTTATTGAGTTCTCTGGTCAATCACATTAAAAACAGATACTTATTAGAAATACAGCATTTCTAAGTAGATCAATTATGGTCTAAAGTCTCAGTAGTTCAATTGTCTAGGTTCGTAGCTAGGGAAAGAAAGAAAGTGTAGTTAGAATTCAAAGAGGTGTATGAAGAGCTTTAGCCTTGGAATTAGGACTTGCTTGCACATAACCTGTTAGGCGGAATGTCCTGTGAGAGTTTACAACTTCTTATTAGGGCGGTTCAGAATCATCAAGTATTGTTCCAGTTCTCAAGTACAGAAGCTAGACTTGCTTTTTCATAGCATTGGTTGAGTGACGGAGCCCGTAGTAGTTGACAGAGGAGTAGTTAGTGGAATACCGAGTTTAGTCTTCAAGTCTGGTTTCGGGTTCCAATCCACTACTTGTCAACTTCAGAAGGGACTGCAACTCGACTTCAACTTATATGCTGTTTCTTTGAACTCAGGCTTGGCTACAAATACTTCTTAAACAGAAGCTTACCTCGAACCAGAAGCTTACCTTACTTTAGAACAGAAACAGCTCTTTCATCTTACCGGGGAAGTGGAATGATTTGTTTACTGAAGATCAAATAAGAGATTTCACTCAGCCAACTTACTTATAGGCTTCCTCTCCTCAAGCGTATACTACTACTACTGGACTGGACTAAAATCTCACTCGGGCTACTCGGTCTTTAGACTATAACTCGAACAGGATCGGTATTCCAATAAGAGTAACTGACCTCGCCTCTCCTCTGTCTCTTAACTACTCTCCTATTGCTCCCGAACCTACCTATCCGATTTCTTGCTTACCTCTTTTCCTTGGTTAAAGATGAGACCTTGCTTGCCTACCAAAAGTCAGTGGTCAAAAGAAAGCGGGGAAGAATAGGATTGAGTGAGCTCCGTATGTATGTGTATGATAGAGGATTGAGCTATGTATGTGATATAAAGAATAGGATGGATTGCTCTGAACCAACCGAAGTGGGTGCTCGGAACCAACCTTAGGGCTATCTTTCTTGCCTACCCATCTAAAAGTCCTTATCTGAGACCCTAAATCTTCTAGTAAGTTCGCCCTTATAGTCTGTTTCGGATAGAATGTTTTCGTAGAATATAAGTCAGAGAAAAAGCATGTAAGTCAGAGAAAAAAGCATGTTTTCGTAGAATATTGTTTTCGTATATCGTATATAAGATAAGAATCAATCGTATATCATATATAAGATAAGAATAATAAGAGTGAATTTCGATTGGAATGTAATGTTGTTTACAGTGTTGTTCGAGTGGAAAGATGACTTTTGTGCTAGTCTAGTAGGTCTCGCCCAGTAGCGCCTTGACAATTTATGTGTGTGAAATACACGCGTTAAGGCCGGGACAAGCAACGGCGCAAGCCGCTGCGCGGCAGCAACAACATAGATACGTTATAACCAGTTATGACCAAGTCCTGTTTTAGGGCTGGAAAACAACTATTGTTTTCTTTCCATTTGATCCAATCTGTACAAGTGTTAAGTCAACTCCTCACTCCTTCCATTCCGTATGTAGGGGTCGATACCATCATTCTTCCCATTCCTTCCATTCCGTATGTAGGGGTCGATACCAGAATGATTCCCACTCCTTCCATTCCGTATGTAGGGGTCGATACCACTCCTTACTTAAATGAAGTATTCCGGTTTTCTACCTTAATTCTTTTCCTCTGTTTTCTACCTTCCAGATTGAAGATGCCTCTGTCGGGATTCAGTTACTTTTTTGTCGTGATTCAGTTACCTTTTAGGAGGGAAACATGAAAAATGGGCTGTCGTGATTCAATTACCTTTTTGTCGTGATTCAGTTACCTTTTTGGTGATGACTTGGCCCTTTTTGTGGTGGTCTATTCTATTCCTCTGTATTGACCTTTCATCTATGAAAGTCTCGAGGGTTTGTTTGGAGGAACACGTGCTTAGATCCTCTATATGCAACATGCTTAGATATTCCATATCCATCGTATTGTACCTAGGCAGATAACAAGTAATTGTATTGTACCTAGGCAGATAACAAGTAATTGTATTGTACCTAGGCAGATAACAAGTATAATAAAATCCACTAGTATATTCAGGGGCATTTCCATAACAACTTCTTTTCTGTTTTTCGGCTAAGCCTTTCTCTTTCTTTTTGGCTACGCTTCTCTCTTTCTTTTTGATGCGCTCACTTCTCTTTCCCCTTTCTCTATATTTTCTATTAGTGACAATGGGCATCGATTCTTTAACGGGAGGGACGCATAGAGAATTCCCCCCTTACCCTCAATCTCCTTTTGTTGTGGAGTTTTCTGATATTGTATCTCTCTTTCTATTAGCTAGATTATCTCTCTCCCCATTAGATAAAGTATCTCTCTCTCCATTAGATAGAGTATCATTCTCCATTCTAGTGATATTTTCATGGGTAGTGCCTGCCTTCTCTAGTTTTATTTAGATCGATGGGTACCTGACCTAAATGTAATTTGGAGAGTTTGCTTATGGTACTCTGAATCTCATTTTGGATGGGTTTCATCAACCCATATGTAGTATACCAGCCTAGAAGATAATCAGTAGTGTTTCAACATGGTACGAAATAAAGCTTTGTTAACGACTGATAGTAACAATCGTAGAAGGTATTTACTGCTTAAGCTTGCACTTGCTAGAACAGAGTCCACTGCAGCAAGTCGAAAAGTAGATAAAAGAATAATCCTTAAACGAATCAACGATAAGCTCAAGGTAAGAAGCATTATTGTTGCTGACGGGCATAACGTTGATAAAGGCAACTGCTTCTATGTGGGCATTTTCTTAGAAGTCGGTCTATTGCACAAGGGAGCGCCCCGCACCTTCCGAAGGATCTTCCCTGAATTTGCAGGCTTTCAGCACCTTTCCTTTTTTCGGTCTTGGGCTTCGCTGTGCAAATATATCCTAGCTGAAGTTAATGAAGATCAATCGTTACTTGTGGGGGGGGACCAGTCTTTGCAGCAGATAAAAGAAATGGTTTTGGCGCAGACTCGGCATAAATTAATTGCACTGCCGGGTGTTAAGGAGATAAGGCCTAGAAGCAGAGAAGTGATCCACAAATTAGGATCAATTGACGAGTGGGACCAAGTGTATAAAGTCAATGAAATCTCTGACGCACTTCTTTTTTCTTATCAAAATGTCCGGGCTATGTATGAAGATATGCAATTGCAAAAAGCACTCCACAAGGGTTCATTGCAAGAGAGGCTCACTAAATACTTAGAGGAAAGGGGATGGCCACAAGAGTACGCTTACGATGAGATTCTAGAAAAGTACATATTTCTGGATTGGATAGGAGTGAATCTTCTCTTTAAACGGCCAATAAAGACAAAGCAGCTCTTACTATATGGTAAGCCTAGCACTCAAAAGACTTTATCCTTCGATCTGTTAACCGATGTCCTAAATATTTACTACGCGAGCTCTCGTAAGAACGACTTCTCCGGCGCACACGATAACTATGATCTCTGGGTTTTCGATGAATTTCATGTGGCTGAGGACACGAAAGAAAATCTTTATACTAGAAAGGATATCATGGCTGCGGAGAACAATACACTGCTCCGGGTGCTCGATGGTCAGAAATGCCGATTGGATTCCAAATATGGTAAGCTCTTTATGAAAAAGCGGAATGTTACAGTTATTACAATCATGAATTCGCCTCCACAAAGCATTCGTGTAAATGGACCTTTTCAGGAGCGTTTCATGCGTCTAATGTTTGGTATACGCATACCGAATCTGCAAAAGGAGAGATTCATTGCCACGCTCTATGGTTGTATGCTTCGCAGGCTCCGTCAGAAAGGCATAACATGGGCAGAAGCGGATCAAATCTCCATCCAATACAACGAGGAAACGGCGCACATTGACTTTGAAGTTCCCGCAGATAGACCCGTAGATACAAGATTCGATTACATCATAGGGCGACCATATGGCCTCGAAAGACTTCTAGATGTCGGGGACAGAGGTATTTTACGTGTCAGAAGCAAATATCAAATAGCGAAAGTAGCCGTAGAGCATAAGGATCCTTTTGATGCAATGAAGCGTAAAGAAAACATGGCTTTAGCTGCACAAATGTCGGTAGAGCAACTCTATCCCCATTTTCCACTTAATATCGATCGATTCTCAGAGGAGTCCGCGCCTATGCAAATCAGAGGCAATAACACATTTTCCCTCTTTGAATTCGCCTTCATACCACTATTAGTACAGGAGAAGATAAAAGCGAGTCATCAAAACATAGAATGGCAGGTCCAAATTCCTTTTAAAAGACAGTGGCGCCCCTTCTCCATCGGTGTGTTACAGAAGGATAAGCTTATGGGCGAGGAAGATTGGATCAAGTCCGACGTGGTGTTTCAGGGTAGGGATGGCTTACAAGGAGGAGACATCGCCTACTATGCTGCCTGGCCTCTGCAGATTTACTGTAAAGGTTTCAGAACATCTAATGCCTTCAGGTTAACTTTTATACGCGATGAAGAATGGAAGCTAGATGGTTGGATAGGAAAAGGCACACTGGGGTCAGGGGAAATCACTCGTGGGACAGGAGCAGTTAGCCCAGAGGCGGTAGCTAGCAGCTCAGAGGTGGAGCCGGTAAGCGTCGATATAGGAGCTGGCAGCTCTGAGGCTGAGGTTTTCTACAATTCCAATGAACCTATAGATAGCCAGAGATTCATAAGAGAAA
Source organism: Musa acuminata AAA Group (assembly GCF_036884655.1). NCBI lineage: Eukaryota > Viridiplantae > Streptophyta > Magnoliopsida > Zingiberales > Musaceae > Musa > Musa acuminata. The sequence goes on along the minus strand of NW_027021247.1, from coordinate 55,755 downwards.
CGGTAGAAGTCACTTTAAAGATCACGGGCGGAACGGTTCGGGAACGAGCAGCAGAGGGCGAAGAACCCATAACTTCAGAGGTTTGGGAACCCGAAGATGCCTGAGAATTAGGAAGTTCAGAAGGATCAGTGCTCAAGTTAACCGATAACATTCATTGTATTTGAATCGCTCATTATAGGTAAGTCTAGTTCCTTTCATAAATGCATAAAATGAGATTAGACAGTTCAGAATTGGCATAAAGGGACTTATAGTAATTTGCTTCCACTCTTAGATACAAGGGAAACCCGATTTCGGTATGATTTAGGTATGTTGTGTAGTTACATTATATGTTTTGGAAACCCGATTTAGGTATGATTTGGGTTTGTTTTGTGGTTCCATTATAGGTTTTGGAAACCCGATTTAGGGAAGCAATAGCAGCAAGCCCTGTCTCCCAGTATTGTAAAGCCCTGTCCCTGTCTTCCAGTATTATATTGATAGCGATAGGCCGAGACGTATATAATATGTTCCTATTATCCAGAACGAGGCCATGGTTGCTTAGCGGAAGTTATAGATAATATGTCAGTAAAGGGATACAAAGCGGGCTTCTTATACGATAACTACTAATGGGTCTAACCCTCTAATAAGAATAAGGGAGATGAGAAAGCAGCTCAGTAGTAAATATCAGAATGAACCACAAGTCCTGTGTTCGGCGGTAGCCACTAATAAGGGGGCATAACAAGTTATTACCGAGTCAAGTTTGGGGGAGCTCTTCCCACTCCGCATCTAGACTAGTTTCACTCACTTACCTAGCGAATGACTTATAAGGGCCTCAACTCTCAGTGAAGCTGACCTCTGACCCGGCATCAGGCTTGGACTCCTTAGCATCAGTCCGAGTACCAATACAGAGAATCAATACCACTAGCATCAATACCACCGGCATCAGTCTGGTAGTGCACTGTTTGGTTCTTTAACTACTTAGTTTCAGGCTTAGATGCGCCAGTTGAAGAATGAGTGGCACTGGCTTGGTTCTGTAACGACTAGGTTGATTCTGAGTCATATGAGTTTGAGTCTGTCGGGGGCGTGTATCAGGCTTGGATTCATGGGTTTGGTTCTGAGTCTACCCGGTCTCAGTCTGGTCGGTACCGGCATCAGGCTTGGAATGCTGTGTTTAAGGCTCGGATGCACTGGCTTGGTTCTGAGCACCCAGTCAAAGGCTTAAGGCTTATACCCACTAGCTCACCTCTGACTCGCTGCCCTGGCTTTCAGTCTGTTAGGGCCGCTCCACTCTTTCTATTACAATAGATGATTCAGGCGAGCTTCCGTTTCCTTTCCTCGACTTTAAGTGTGGAATTGCTGGAGTATATATATATTTGTATGAGTAAACAAGCCTACTTCCCTTTCTTTTTCATCATATGACTGGGGCTTGGCATCCCTTTAGCGTTACGTTACTTCCGAACTATCCTTTACGCTTGCACCTGTGCTTAGTTCTCGTCTGCCCTGAACCCTGTCCTTAACATCCGCCAAAAGAGTAGTTTCCTTTCCCTTCACCCAGCTTTCATAGACATTCTTTATTTCCCTTAACTCAGCTTTAACTTCATCTTTCTTGCGCCTCAACTAAAACTACTTCACTGAATCCTTTCACTTGTGCAGCTAAAGTCAACCGGGAATCTCTTTCTTTCGAGCGGCGAGGCAGTCACTCCTTATGCTCGCTTACGTGAAAAAGATATAGTTATAGTAGCCCACCCCGAAGTCACCTCACACTGCTTCTCGCCCTATCTGTCATAAAGAGAAAAGCACAACTATGAGTAACCGGACTTCTTACTCCCAATAATAGAATGTAGGCACAGTTCAAAAGTGGATACTTCGCCCTCCTAGTCTAACGCGCAACAGGCGAAAGATTGGAGCTAAGCCTCTGATTCCCTATCTGATTCCCTAATTCAAGTTTATGTTACCGCCGAACCTTAACCTCTCTTCTCTCCACGAAAAGAAAGGGAATTCTTAGTTGCTTGTTGGGATGAAACAAGAACATCACACCTTTATTCTTTACCGACGGAGAGCTTCTATCTAAGACCTCGATCTACTCACTCACGCAGGGTTTGCACCCACCCAAAGCAAAGATACTCGACTTGAAACCCATATAGTACTCCTAACTCTCCTCAAAGAATAGAATTGGAACCGCTCACTCCAAAGCTAACAGCTGATGATCCAGCTTTCACGCCTTATTTGGAACTAGCCTCTGGTCTTTCTTCTCACCTTTATTCCGCTTCTCTTGATCCACTTGAACTTCTTTATTGAGCTACTACTGTTTGTTGGCCCTGTTCTGTTTGAAGCTACCTATCTGATTTGGATCGCCCGCGCCTGTAATAGAAGTCCAGTAAACCATTCATTGAATCTATGTAAACCATTCATTGAATCTATCGAGCTCCGAGTCAATACTTTCTTATTGAGCACATGGTATAGGATTAAGTAAGTACACAACTAACCTTTTGAATGGAACCGCTTAAACGTCAATCGATTTCTAACCTAGCAGTAAAGAGAGTTGGGCCAGGCACAATACTTAACGCTTCAGTGAAATATTCATTTCATAAATCTATCTATTGTGCATATAACTTAGAAATTGACACTCTGTCACTTTTGTAACTCACTGACAAACAGTAGAATTGGATCTCTCTCGAGCACAGAACTCCCGAAACAGGAGTGAGAGTATTGCCAACTCACTGATGCCCTGCCTGCTAAGACGGTTGGTTGGGAGACTCAGACTGAAAATACTAAGAAAGACATTCTTCATCAATAGTTAGTAATGCTGATGGCTCGGAATGCGAAGTTCTACTTTCATCATATCGACTCGAATTGCCTGTTCGACTTGACTGGACTTTCTTATATACCATGTGAAAGAGAGATTCAATGAAGTAGTGCGAAGGGCGCAGCTAGATTCAATGAAGTAGTCCCGGGCTCCTGGTGCAAGAGATATATTCTCAATTGAAATTCATAACGGAAAGTATAGGTCGGACAAGACAAGAAGAAGAATGCGCTTAGCCCAGCCAGAAAAGAATATAGCTTGTGACATTAATAGAAATAAGTAAAGAGTAAACTCAAATGCTTGAAAGGCTAAAGTCCAGCAGCAAGCACGGGAAGGAAAGGATAGCTCCGTTCTAGTTTCATCTGTCGGTGAAGAATCAGCAAGTGTAGTTTCCGTTTCCAGAGAAGAAGCTTTGCAATAAGAGCGGTAGCGGCCAGACGAAAGCATCAATTTGGATACATGGCTCCAGCCTCTTATTAGGTTTATGCCCTTCAAAGCTAGATTATGACTTTAAGACTTCTATCATAATACCTAGTAGTAGCTAATGATTCTGTTGCTTTGATGCGAGGGCAGCTTTAGCTGGCTGCGATGCCTTGCTAACTTTCGAGTACTAGGTGGGTCAAGTTACCAACATCTATTAAACAGAGCTCAATCCCCTTGTCTAGTAGTTGCCTGGTTTGAATACCGGTGAGAGTTGTAGCAGGCCCAGGGTACGCCCATACAGTCCCGTTCATCAAATCCCATATTCTATAAATCAACTATACAACATATGCAACATCCGACTAGAGAGCAGGTGATTATGTAAGCTTATAGTAGGCTTTCTCTGGGCAAGTTTGTTGTAAGGGGCCTTTTCTAAGTCTAAGCGAGTCCATTGTCTAAGGGTGGAAATTCTTTAGATATCCTTTTTGGACCTAGTCCCAACTGTTATCCCCTGTGAGACATAAAGTGACTGATCAAGTGAGAAATCCAGCGGGCTAGTTAAGGTGGTTAGGGAAAGATGTCTTTCTAGGGTAAGCAAGCATAAAGCCAGCAAAGGCTTACGTAAGCGAAGGCTACTTTTTCGGTGCGATGATAGTTTTCCTTAACTTTGGTGAAAATCGATGCCTTTAGATTCGTGTACGTATAGTAGCCCACTTTATATGAATTTCTTTAGTCTTTCACAGGACTTTTCAACTGAATGAGGGTAATTTAGCTTTCTTAATAGTGGAAATCAAGTAAAGATCTTCGGGATGGAGATTCACAAACAATAGCTTCATAACGGAAAGCTCTAGCTTCTTATAAGCATGATTGAAAGCCTTCCGGACGCTGCACTCTCCTCTACAATATATTACTGCTGCACTCTCCTCTACAATATATTACATATTCGAATTTCTTTCATAGGAGTTTAGGATTCTTCCTCACCTTCTAAAAAGACCGAGAAGAGAGCTTCATATGACAGGGATGGTTGGTCAGGATTCTCAATAAAGGAGGCCATTCTATAAAGTAGAAAACTATATCAGCACATGAGGCTGGGCTCGGCCCCTAGGTTAGTGTCACAGGCAAGCAACCTTAGGTCTTGTCAGAGCCTTATATTTTATGTCTAGTAAACGACCCGGCAAAAGAAATATTCCTGATTTGATCTACGATCGGAGATGTGTAGGTATTCCTAGTCTCATATCTGGATTGTAAGCTTTAATATCTTTTAGATAAGAGGAGATAACGGGTTCCACTCCATAAGAAGAGATAACTGGTCCCACTCCACTTCATGAACGGAATAATAAGATCGGTTATACCCAGGAAATCCTTGTTATAGCTCGAGAGCGCAGATGAATCCATTGCTTACTTATCGAAAGGAAAGAGAGATTATGCCTTAGCGCCCTATTGTTTGGACGGAGGGGAGTCTTTGGGGATTAGAACCTGTTCCCTGGTAGTAGAGAGAGAGATCCGCATAAGCCGTGCTGGGGAATACCTTAGGGAAACGCCTACTAGTGGGTGCCGAACCGGTTGCAATAAAGGGTGACTTCGGGCAGCTCGAGCGACTGCGAAGAGGAAATCCCCGGAGGGCAGCTCGAGCGACTGCGAAGAGGAAATCCCCGGAAGTGAGTGCGGCTCCACAGACAGAAAAAGCACCTTACCACGCGCACTACACACAAACTAGATCAAAATAAGGAAGAAAAGAGCCAGCCCAAGGGGGCAGGGGGGAGAGTCGGATTCGTTTTTGGAATGGCCTAAACCAAACTATTAGAAAAGGGAGTAGGTTCCTCGACAGACTAAGAAGTTGGGACAGGTTCGACTAGACTAAGCTGGACTGGAAGGAGCTAGCCTTGACCGAAAGGGATCCGATCCTGGTATAGAATTGATGTTACCTAAACGGTTACTCACCTGCCGACTGGGAAGAAACATCATCATTAGACGCAGAGGCATAAGAGAAGAAGGAACTACACTAACACAGGAGAACAATGACACGAATAAGTCAGAATGAAACTGAAAGGGAAGAAACTAAGGAATCAGCCAGATCACAGATCCGAGAGAATGAGCTAACACTTCGGACGCTAGGTGCTTGTCAAGTAGAGTTCCGCTAAAGAATAAAGTACTGGATGCAAGCTTGAGTGGAGGTCTGTTATGAAAGTTACGTTCGAGGAGAGTAGAGAGTGGAAAGTTAGCCAAGCAGAGCGTGACAAGCAACTGTCGAACAGAAGAAAGAGGTGTATAGGGAAGGGGAGTGGAAATAGAATAAGACAAGTAAGATATGGATAAGAATAGGGTACTACTCAGAATAAGACAAGTAAGTATTATAGCAACTCAGAATAGGGTAAAAGTAAGACTCATAATAGGGTACAAGAGAGTATAAGTAGAAAGGGATAGATCTAGCGCATTAGTTTACACTCCGACTTATACTACTTTAAGGGATCGTAGATGACACTGATGGAATTGCCCAGTTTCCCTACTACTGGTATTCAACACTAGATCAGGTATTCAACACTATATTCTGCCCTGACCTGACCTCGACTTGAAACTGACCTTCTCGCTTAAGATCCAGTAATTGATTGTTCTTCTCCACTTGAGGAACCACTTGCAGATTACTTTCGAGCGGAACTTGAACTAGAAACTTGTTGAATGGAATATCTCTCTTATCGAGCACATGGGGTAGGTATAAAATGAGGGTAACCTAACTGCATCCCTTACCTATGAATCTGTGACCTAATAGCATCCCCAAGAAACTCGACTCTCTGTGAAGAATTGCATCCATCTTGCTCCAGTTCGCGCAATAATAACCTAAGCTTGATCCGTTGTTTTTGCCTTGAGAGTAATACTTATCTTCTTCTTAGCTTTGCGCTCTCGTAAGTGAATCCCGACAAAGACATCTGCAATCTGGAAGGTAGAAAACGGAATACCACTATATCAGATCAGCTGAGCTATCCAGAATCGAATATTTCTATTGGAGCGCAGAAACTGAAGCGGAAGATCTTCTTGATTAATTGGAATCTTTCGTATCGAGCACCAATAATAGAAGTTTGTAAATGATAGCTTACCTATCTTTTGAATCTGCTCCGTCTTCGGCTGACTTATAACTTTAAGACCTTACCTCTACTTCTTTTGCCGACCTATACTCTCGAAGTTAAGAATAGAATCTATCTCTGACCTCTTATTACCGGGATATCCATACTAAACTACCTTATCTTCTTATGCTACTGTTCTGAGATACCAGACTATACCAGCTAGAGCGGGACAATCTGTTGAGTGTGTTAATTGAAGAAGTTCCTCTGGCGTAACGGAATTGTTGGAACTCTACATGTATCTTTCCTTCCTACTTATCGCCTTGACACCGCTCTTCAGGTAGGGATGAGCATTCGGCTTCTTTTCTTGATACTCGACTTTAGCCTTAACCACCCCTTCCCTCTTGCCGAACTCTATTTAGAGCTAGAGCACCGACCATAAGTTTTGTTTGAGCAAGAGTAGCAAGTGAAGGCAATCTAATCGCAGGACATTCTCTAAGACAAACCAGATTCCACTCGGTATGAAACAATAAGAGTATTAGCGGAAGAAGCACCTCCATCCTTATCCTCTCCACTTAGTCTTGTTGGGGGAGGCTCCTAATGGGCAACAGTAACTCTTTTAGCCGATGAAGACAGGTATTCCCAGTAGCGGGGGCAAACCAGACGAGCATACAGATACTAATACTAGTGTCACTCTTTTTCTACTCCTATGTTATGTTTTCAATTCAATGAGTTTCTAGTTGTGTTTATGTTTTCTGGCGTAACTAAGAAAAGCCGGATACAGCTTCCTTACCTCTTATTCCGACTCCGGATGTTGCTTTATAATCCCAGAATCCCAGTTGTATTACGAGATAGGCGAGATTCCCTGTTTTCCTACTTGACTTACCAACTTACCACTGTTTTTCTTACGATGACAACTCAGTACCAGTGATTTTGTTGTTGACAGATAAGAAACAAGATCAGGTGAATCCAAGTCCTTTGTTCGGCGCGGGAAGTTCAGAGTTAAGAGTGTGAGCCTCTCCTCCGCCTATGTCCTTACACAAGAAGTAAAAGTACTGATGTGATGGTTACCCTTACTAGGCAGTCAAAGACAATGCTATAATAAGATCAAATAACTAGGGCCAAGCTACCACTCAACTCACTTTGCGTTAAAAAAACACGGGTTTTTGTGAACGAGTCCTGTCCTGTGCACTTAATTAATGCGCCATCTCTTGCTCCTCTCTGGCTACTATCACTCCGACTCCTATTACCCCTTTCTTTTATGCCTTCATTCTGACTTGCTGACATTAAGACCTCTCTTGCTCTTCTAACTCTCCTCTGGCTTGCTCCTCTGATCTTGCTCATCTCCTATATTCCTAAACTCTTTCTCCTCTGATCTTGCCTCGGATCTTGCCTCGGATCTTTCCTCTGATCTTGCTAATCTACCTATGGTAACTCCACTTCTACTCAGGCTACAAATCATTTCACCCAGCTGCTGGCAACCTCTTCTAACCTTGTTTCTACCATTCTATTTCTTATTCGCCCAGTAGTTAGTTGGTTCAGTGCCACTGTAGCTCCTTCCCTTGCAGACCTCAACTCTGTCAACTAAGTAAGTCAACCAGCCTAGCCTAGTCACTTCATTCCAAACCTACCCGCCAAGTAAGTAAACCTGCCCACCCCTAGTATAGAGAATTCACAAGCCCAGCAGCTGGCTACTCTCTGGCTCTGCTTCCTCGCCTCGCCTCAAAGCCATAAGTTAACTACCCTCGTACTTGCCTCTGCGTTGCTCTAGTTTCATTCTTAGTCTGATGCTTCCTAGGTCAATTCCCCAACTCCCTGCCGTGCAGATCAATCCTTAATAAGTAAGGCAGGAAACAGAAATGCTAGGAGCGATAGATATGAAACTAAGGGAACCCGGTCTTCCACTAAGAGGAACAGGCATCAAATGAATTCGTTGCTCCATTAGAGGTACCCGAGCAGACAGGCGGTATCTTCTCTGTTCTGTACCTAGCTCAATTCTTGTTAGCAGTAGCTCTGGTCTTAGAAGCACTAGTTCCAAGCTGAAACAAGGGTAAGGCAGCTTTAAGGGCAGCCTGAGATACAGTAAAGCAAGGTTCTAGTTAAGTAGGGAAAAGCTTACTGGTGAACTAAAGAAAGGGTTATAAAGCTATGGTAAAGAAAAAGAATAGCATGTCAGGTGACTGTACTAAGGCAGGCTAACTAGATTCATATTAAACAAGACTCGAGGCAAGAAATGGAAGGCTAACTCTTATGTGTTGACATTCCCTAGGAGCTGTTTTCATACTTACCAATAACATATAGTAGTCTTAGAGGGGAGGGGAAGAGCTTATGTCTTAGAGCGCAGTAGGAATAGGTTGAAACCAAGTGAAGTAAGAAGAAAAGCCAGAAGAGCGAGCCCCGCACTCGAGCTAATACTTTTGTAGTTTTGGCATGCGTATCCGATGTTTGATAATGGCGTACTAAAGCTACCAATACAAGAATAAGATCAAGGAATGACAGTTCGTTCTATCAGGGTAGTGGTTGATTCTGACTTTAGAGTTGAGTTGGATTATTATAAAAGCAATAGAACAAGTCTGTTTCAGTAGGAAGTAGTTCGATCCGACAAGTACTAGAGCACAAATCAAATAAGGAACCAAAGCCAAGTAACTCAGCCAAGCAACCAGTTTCATCTGTCTTTTTAGCCAGAGGTAGATTAGAGTCCTGTTTGTTTTCTACTCGGTGATGTGGTAGCTTGTTAGCAAAGTGAGTGGTGCCTATGTCTCTGTCGTTAGTGAGTGGTGCCTATGTCTCTGCTCTGTTGAACTAATCAATCCCGTTGCTTGGCCCCCGAGTCAGAGGTGGAGGCTTGAAGTTAAGAGTGGAAAGTAGTACTTAAGAGATCGATTCAGAAAGTGGAGTTCTTGACCCAACGAGTAGTAGCTCTGGTTGACTGCCCCCAACTAGTAGGTAGTTGCATAAGTATTAGTAGCAAGAGGAGAGGCAGTGATCAAGTAATCCCTAGTTTACAGAGGAGAGTGAAAAGGCCCAGAGGCATAGTTGAGGTCGAGTGCCCGCCAGGTATTCTAGATGTAGATGAGAGGCAGTTCTTGTTGTTGGTGAATACCGGTAGTACTTGTTACTTCTAGTAGTAGTAGTACATTTGCATCTGTCTTTGTTAGAGCTACTAAAGAGAAGTGTCTTTTGTTTGGTGCTTCTCTGAAAAGAGAGTGTCAGAGTGAATTCTGTATTTGAAGCCTGAGTTAGCTAGAGATGAGCCAGAAGTCTTATCTTATATAAGAGATGAGAAAGAGGAGAGTAGAGGTGGGTTCGGGAGGGCAGCTAGTGTCAAGAGGATAGTTAGATTAGTAGCCGGAGCCAGGGAAGAGGGATAGGTAAGTAAACTCAATTCATAGAGGAGCGAGCAACCAAGCAACTGTTGCAAGAGGAGAGGCAAGTGTCATAAATAGAGGTCGGGTCGGGTGCAACTACTGTTCTGGTTCTCAAGTATGGTTAAGGAAGGCTACTAGGTTAGTTGGTCAAGAGAAAAGCACAAGAGTGAAGTTGAAAGGCCACCTTGTTAAGTTCCTCTATAGTCAGTTTCTGCAAAGGAAGCAGTTAGGCATATAGTTAGGTATCAAAAGTACCCCGTTTGCCAGTGACTGGTTTTTCCCTTTGCCAGGGTCAAGTAAAGGCGAGGAAGCGAGGTATCTTCCACTGAGGAATAAAGATCTTCATCAGCAGTGTTGTCTCCAGGAAAGCACTCTACTAAATAAAGGTATTCAAGCATAACAGGTGTGAAAGCCCTATAATAAGAATCAAACCCGTAAGTAGAAGGCTAAAGAAGGAAACCAGCCTCCCTCGCCTCTAGCCTAGTCTAAGTAAGGAACTAGTCCACCGATTCCCCGATGCTATAGTTAAGGAATACCACCGATTCCCCGCAGAGAGATAGAACTCAACCAAGACGACTTAGAGATTGAACTCACCAATTACAGAACCAAACCAGTGTCACTCAGAATTGAACCAGTAAATCCAAGCCTTGAACCGGTGCTGGGCAGACTGACACCATTGCTACTGAGACTCCAACCAGCGTGAGCAAGACTCCAACCACTGCCTCCACAGCCTCTGGTAAAGCACCGAACCACCTCTTTCTTAAAGTAGAAGAATGGCTCTGCTCTCTGAGATCCGAGAGAAGTCATCATAGCCTTGTATGGGTGGTAGCTTGGCTCCTACTAATATAAGAATTAATTACTATCTGGATCCGGTTAGGCTCGCTGACGCGCTTTTAGCTCAGCTCACTGCCGCGACACACGAACAAAGGAACTGTTATAACTTCGTTATAACCCACTATTATTGCTGCCGCACAACGGCTTACGCCGTTGCTTGCCTATCCGTGTCTTGGCTATCCGTTGCTTGGTGAATTGCACTCCTTCTTTTGAGTCCTGTGCTCGGCAACCACTATAGCATCCAGTTGGCTTACCGGTATTGTATAAGAATTCACCTAATTGTCGACTTGCCTGATAGCCACTAGTAGAGGACCTGAGTTACTAGACGACTTTTCTTCTTGCCTAGTTGAAGAGAATGGGTCATATGAGTGAAATACCAGTTCTTTAGTTTATATGCAGATTATTGGTAATAAGGGAGGTAATAAGGGATAGGTTGCTAAGGCCTTGTAGCTGAGGAGAGGAAGTATTTGTTACCAGCTGGGTAGGAAAGGGTGAAGGGCATTTGCTAGGGAAGGAGAAGGTTAACTTGCCCCATTTCATCTTTAATAACAAACAATTGAAGGCTTGTCTTGGCAGCTTGGTAAGTTGAATACCAACACTAGTATACGAGTAGTAAAGAGTACAGAGCCATAGTTTAGGTCGAGTGCCAGCCAGGTATTCTAGATGATAGGCTGCTCTGGTTGAATCCGTTCTCCTACTGGTTGTACTGCCCCTGTTACTGTTGGAGTGAGAGGCCAAACAACTACTAGACAAGTAACTACTAATGTTACGCGTCAGTGAGCTAAAAGTGCGGCAGGGCTGTTCCCCCGGTCCCTTAGTTACAGGTAGTTAGTTTCATTCTTAAATGACTTATTAGAGTGTTAGAGTGAAATTCCTACTTTGATACCGAAGCAAGAGAAGGATAAGAGTGAAGCAAAAACAGCCCTTTTCGCGGGGGCCAAGCTACTACTAGGCAAGGAGACAAGTGACTACTCGCTTAAAAACCAGTACACTCGATTCTGCACAACACTTCGGTGGAGCAGAAACAGGAGCAAGAGCAGAAGTCTAAGATGGATCATTAGATGCTGGATCAAGGAAGTCAGTATCGAAGGCAGGAACAGAATCATTAGCCAGAGGCTCAATCTTGTCGGCTTGGCTCTTAGTACTAATACAGTGTGAAGTAACTTACTACTCCAGTTTTTGTCCCTACTCAAAGGATTCTACCAGGCAAAAAGGAGTCCTGCTTGGCAAAAGGCGCTTACTGAGTTGGTCATTATTTCTTTTCAAGCTTGCACTGATACCACACTGGTTCAGATCTTCTCTCGTCTACAACACCATCTAGGGCTGCTGACTTACATTAGTCTAATAAAGATAAGGAACAGGAGTTGGATACGGAACAGAGTAAGAAGACAGATACCCATCGCTACAGTAACAGCGTTTCTGCTTCAAAGCCGATACTTACTGGTTTCCTTACTACTTAGGTCACGAACACAGCACTTCTCTCTTTCTTATTGAAATCAAAGCCTACATCCGCTCCTTCTCGAAATGGGATAAAGGTTTCTTGCAAGGGTATAGTCATCTTTTCGATTATGAGTTTCAAGAGTATGGCTTGGGCCCTGGGTTACGGAAGAAGCTTTGGAGTTAGTGGTTGCTTTCCTGTTGGGAGTGGTGGAATTGCTAGTTTGCGGGGTCAGTCTCATCGTAACAAGGTTGATTCTCTTCCATGGGAGACCTATATCATATTCTAAAGAAAAGTCAGTCAACACCCATAAATAAAGGAATAAGCGCCGGTGAAGCAAGAGTTAGTTACTGTAGCCGTATTCCTTATTGTCATATACCGTCTTAGAAGCAGTAGCGACAGCCCCTATTTCTGCCTCAATGCCTTAGAGTTATGCCCGCAGTATTCCTAGTTCCGTCTTTTATGTCCGGTTTCTTTTCTTGTTAGTAGCAGTATAGGCCTTGGGAGCAGCAGCTCAAGTCTTATTGGCTGGGGAGTCCATCCTTATGTGTCCCTATTCGCCTCTTGTTATCGGTGTTTGTATTCCCTTGCTCTTGTTTAATACACCCTTCGCACTCATTCTTATACTCCTTCGTTTTTTACACTAATCTATTTCTATGGAAGACATAAGACTTACCTTTGCTCTTCCGCTCCTCAGCTACATTCTTTAAATACCGCCTACTAGCCTGTCTTCACTTTTGCTAAGCCTTACAACCTTAACTCTATTCTCTAGCCACTGCACTTACAACCTTAACTCTATTCTCTATCCACAGCATCAGATTGTTTCAACCCTTGCCAAATTCAAAACTAGCGCTACCAATACTAGTTCTAATAATACTGGCAAACAGACTCTAACTACCTAACAAACCAGTAAGCCCGGCACTCTAACTACCCTTACTGGAATTCCTAAACAGTTTACTTGCAACCTAGCTTCTTAGATTGGGTCTACCGTTACTTTCTCTTAGCTTACACCAGCAAGGTACCCTTCCTATCCTTTCATTTTGAGTTTTCAGGGGTTATTTATAGAATATTGATTAGTGTAATAGATTGACCTAGGGCTAACAAGACTCGAGCTAGACCAAGCAACTCTGAAGTAGAATCTTATAGGCGCGCTTTCACTGGGGATTCAAGGCATAGTCACAGAATGGAGCTAGTGATAAACAGGCTAACAGCCCTTTGCCTTTCAAGCGAAAAAAAACTCGTGCTTTATAGGCTTCCCGGCTTTATGAATTCTTTGACCACTGCCAGCAGCTGACGCTGACCTTGCTTTCCCGCCCTTAAAGCTGCCTTTGCTTGTTTTTGTTCTTCCACCGTACCCCCGAATTGAAAGAGTGAAACCCATGCTAATAAGACGGACCTACTGTCTGGGATCTCAATGAACTCAACCACGAACAGGGAATCCAATCTATTAAGTAATAAGTCAATTCGAAAAACAGTTATGTATAAGTTATTACAATAGATGTCTTCAGCCACTCATTACTATAGGAATGGAAACCGGTACAGACATATGGAAATCGAAAAACAAACAAACATATTGAAAACATAAAAACAATTGTACTTTTTCAATCAATAGACTAGAGGAAAACACTAGGGGAAAAGCACCTAAGAAAATACTTGAGAATATTGGATATGATAATGAATACTTGCAAATAGAAGAAAGGTAAAAAGCACCCGACCCTTACTCGTACGACCCTTACTCGTTAGTATTGAATGAGGGATCGATCCCTACTAGCGACTCATACTAGGCTAGCGACTCATACTAGGGTAGGGACCACTACGTAGATATTCTCAATACAGAAGTGAAAGTATATCAGTATTCTGGAAATACTCTTATTATTCCTTATTAGTATTCCCGACTTCAAGTCTGACGTTTGCTTCTTCCATTCTTGGATGGTGAACTATAAGGCTAAGGTAAGGGCATTAGTAATACGGGACTACCACATGTAGTAATATACCCAGCAATAGACTAAGAGCAGTAAGCATAGGAGCTCAACTCATTGGTATAAGCAGTAAGCATAGGAGCTCAACTCGCCCTCACCAAGCAACGTTGTACCTCGAATTCCCTTTCAGTTGTGTTAGTTAGTCCTGCTACTCCCGATTAAGATTCCAATTCATTATTCTTTTCACTTACATTTATACGTGTGTTTTCATATGAGAAATAATAGTAGTTAGTTTGATTATAGTAATTCCACGAGTAGTTTGCTACCTTGATGAAAGCCTTAAAAGCAGCAGTGCGCGCTTTGTCATCAGTGGTTCGTTCAATCCCCAGTTCCGAATGAAAGCCTTAGTGTTGGGTTAAAGCCTTGCCAGCGCTAGTCCAAGTACTAGTTCCGGGTTTGGTTCTTGTTGGGCAGTGCTCAATGCCTAGTTTTGAGTTTCAGCCTGCTCTCTTTGTTTCGCCAATGATACTACTTGCCCCATAAGGTTATTAGTGGATTTCTTATTCCTCTGTGAGGGCGTCTTCATCCTTACTTCTATGAGTTGACTTCTTTAGTCGGCCTTCCTAGCATTCTTACTTGTCTGTTTACTTCTCATTCTTTACTTTGATTTGTTTGGTCCTGCTGCTAGAGTGAAATTATGACTTGTTGAACTAGTGGCTCATACTTAAAGTCATTTTGTTTATTACTGAGAGCCTCACATCTTTCATTCCACCAAGCCAACTCTTACTTTTGTCCCCATCATTCCTATGCCGTGGATGGGATAGTCCGTTTTTCTGTTCCGTTGAGCAGTTAAGCATTGTGTTTACATTCAGTAGTTATAGAATAGAGCATGCAGTTAAGTTCTGAAATGAATCAAAGACTCTAAGCTCTCCATCAGAAGTAAAAGCCTTGCCTTAAACGATAAAGAAGCAAGCCCAGTGAAGATCATCTCTTTCTTTGCGAACAGAAGTATAAGTGAAAGTGGAAGGAGGTGATTCTGCCGTAGTAATAGAATCCGCAGTATCGAGCTAGTAAGCAAGAGAACGATCTTTAGCAGGAATGGATTTTAGTCATTCAGATCGGATTATAGGAGCAGGAGAAGACGATAGAGCAGTGGAAAGTATTGTTCAGGTGATCTTGTTTAGCAGTTACATGTTGTTGCGCGAACTAGAGCTTACTTGCCAGTACCTTATCCTGGTTCCCCAGCAGGTAGAATTTCATAATATATCTCTCTGTAGTTATCCATTTCATTATTAAGTGAAGTTCAAATGATTCGATTTTGCCGGTCAGAGACCTTACCTCTATTTCTTTTGCCGACCTCACCTATCCTTGAAGTGGAAGTTATGAAATAAGTAGTCGCCTGTTCCCTGCTCCTTCAGAAATCTTATGGTTCTCGTACACTTGCATCTTATCTCGGCGCAAAGACACGGATTCCAGTAAAGCACCTAGACTACACTCGCACTCAAGGAGCTGAAAGCCACTTTTACCGCGCCTCAAAACCAATACGAGATTCTGCCCTGAACCCGGACTCTCCACTTGTGTCATCTTATCTTGATTGCTTATCTTGATTGAATATATGACCTGCCTCTATGCAATACCCTTCTTTATACTCGCACTGCTGATTCAGTTGTCGACTTTCTTTGACTTCCTACTGAGCTTTATGGTTCCCTTTATGGTTCCGTTGCACTAACACTTACTTCTGGGTGCCTCAATAAATCTAGAGTAAGAGCCGTGTCTTTACGAGAATACATTTGATATGCTATACAGAAGCAATGTGCAGTTATGCCTCTATTTCTTTTTCGGACTGTCTCTTTCTTTTGTTTTGCCCTAAATGATATTATGACACTCAATGAATAAGTTCAATAAGTGAGAAAAGGTGAACTCCGTAAGTATGAGTTAGTTGAAAGTCTAGCTTTCGGGAGTGAGGGTGTTGTCGACGATAGAAGCCGAGAATCAACAGTTAAGTAGAAAGGTTCTGTAGGGCTGGCTTTAGTTCCTTCCCTTGTCGTAGCGAGAGGTTATTTACCAAACTCTACTCAAGAGAGGCTCAAGCATAAGCAGGAGAATATTCAGTAAGGGCTTTGTCCGCGATAGAATAAGAAGTGACCAGTTATTTATAGGAATCAGCTGGATCCGTTTCAATATCTTAAGCTGTATAAAATCAAGGTGTTGTCGGTGGAAAGTAAGTAGTTAGAGCATTGGCTACTCAATAAGATGCTAGATAAGGAGTGTAATATATATAAGGATCCGTTCTCAAGTAAGGTGTTTGTTGGCGAAAGGGAGGACCTTCTAGTAAGTTGCGGGTGCTCAAGTAGGGGCAAACAAACCTTGTAGTGGTCCAAGCAACGGAAACAAATAAGTAAGCTAGGGCGCGTTTGACTTCACGGAAAACATACTAACGCGAGTTCTGTTCTCTTTGCATTGGTTTCCTTTCTATGTGACTTTCTACTTTGAATCGCAACGAGATAACTTAACGGAGAATTGGAGTTAGGGCCAGTTAACTTACAATACAGCCTGCTACCACTATTATTCCTATTAATCCAAATATAGCGCTATCCTCTTATGTCATTTAGTAATAAGTGTGAGTTTAGAGTAGAGAACACGCATGGGCAAAATGTATATGATATGATTTGATTCTTAAGAACAGAATATTGAATAGCATTCCTCATATAGAAGCACAGTAACCTAACCTTAAAGCTTACTCACTCATTGAATTGCATCTTGTATATAGTAGTGCTTGTGTTGTTGGATCTAGAATAGAATCTCTACTTACAGCTGAGGTTAATAAATATAGGAAAGAAAAACACTGCTTATTTCATTAGACTTTCAATTCAATATACTTTTGAGGCACAATAGACTTTTGAGGCAGCTAAGAACTCCCGTTAGCGCTACAAACAGGCTACTACTAGACAATGAAAACAGGACTCGTTAATAACTGCTACTAATTTAGCACTTACTTGTGGAACTCCATAAAATATGTTATGATGAGCTATGAGCAAGTCCTGTCTTCGGCAACTACCTTAGAGAATTGACTAGCAGTGTCTCTTATTGATGCAGTCATCGATTTTCCCGATAGGCTATTACCCCGAACAAACATATTTATGACGAGGAACGATTGCTAGGCTACTCATACTTGCGAGGAAGGCTTGCTATGCCACTAATACAAACACTTGCTCACTCTCTTACTCCTGACTCAACAAATAAGGAATTTGATCTATCAAGTGCAGAATCAACAAAGAATTCATCTCATCCATCTTGCGCTGAAGCAACCCTATAGCTTACGGAGTTCTGTCTAATCAAATAGTTAACCTCATTCACATCTCTAATAGTTAATCTCATGCACATCTCTACTCTAATTGGAGAACATGACTTTTTGGGGGTATACTAAACTCCTTTCTTTAAACCTAACTGCTTCCGCTTCAAATCAAACTGCCAAGTAACTACTCAAAAAACCAGAATAGGAGACAAGTAACTACAACTTGCTATGTGTTTGTGGAGCAATCAATAGTGATACAAGCAATCAAGAGTTCAATCAATAGTGATTAAAGAAGCAAGTCAGAATGAAGTGTTTTCAATTCCTTTATTACTGGAAAGTACTACCTGGCATAGAAACCAGTAAATACCCTGTGAAAACCCCAACTTCTTTACCGACTCCGTATATAGCATCTGATTCCGTATCGGCTCCTACTCTTTATCTGTATTCTCCCACATCTATCTTCTCAAGTTCCTATCCCAACTTTTGATTCATCACCTGCGCCTGTAAGAATTGCAGAATGGAGTTTAACTAAGCAAGACTCAGTTTAGTACTAACAGAAGTGTCAAAAGAGAAGAAGGCAAACGCCGTGCTAAACCAAGGGAAGAAAGAGAATAGTTCTTGTTTGAAGAGCCAGATCTTGTAACTGCTGATTATCCTGCTGAGTATCGGGTTGACTTTGGAACTCACTCCTACTGTTGCTTGGTGAATTCACCTAGTTGTCGACTTGTCCGTTAGTAGTGTCTTGGCTGTGCTTTTGATTATGAAAGTGGAGTTTGAGGCCTTGGCCCGTTGCTTGTTCGCATATGCTAGAATAGGGTAGGGTAAACAAAGCATTGCTTCCTTTCTTCCAAAGCTGACTAGGGTAGGGCACTTGCTTGTTTCAAATCATCTATCTATCTCGCACAACTGAGAGACCTATAGAGCTGTAACCTATAACCTAACTGCTTCCATGTTGAATGAAGCACCGATATCCCTACTTGTTGAACTCAGCCAGCTAGGCAGCTTCACGCTAGACTCCATTGATTGACTTATAGCCTTTAGTCGTTGCTTGTTTATTAATACATAATTGGAGACTTGATACTTTACTTCGAGCGGATTAACCGAGCCGAGCTGTAGACTTAGTTTCTTGTTCTATGTGAAGTAACTCGACCCCTAAAACAATTACCACTAAGCAAAGTAAGGCCTGTGTGAAGTAACTCGACCCCTAAAACAATTACCACTAAGCAAAGAGTTTCTCAGTGTTTTTAGGAGCAAGACGTTCAACGAGTGTTGTCGACGAGAATAAAGCTGCGGTGTTAAGGTCAGCAGAAAGTCAGTCAGCAGCAAGACCTGAAAGAAGAGTTCGAGCACGAGCATCGTCTGCCAGAGAAGTTATTGGTTCTAAGTCAGCTTCAGAAGGAATAGGCCCAGACTCCGTTTTCAGATCATCTTCTGCTTCCAATCCGGATACTGATCCTGTTTATTCTGTTGGTTGTTCTGGTG
>NW_027021247.1:0-36164 GCF_036884655.1 Musa acuminata AAA Group | reverse complement strand
AGTACCAACGATCATAAATAAATGTGTATGCTACCTGCTTTAGAGGCACAAAATTAATCTCCTGAGGTGGCAAAGCCTGAAAAGATGAAGCAGAAAGAAAATTGTGAGATAATGGAAGTGCCCATACTGAAGAGAAATCAGTGATGCACAACAAAACCCTCACTTGACTTTTCTCTGTGAACAGTAAAGAAGTACAACTCATTAAATTTAAATCCATCATGTCATGCAATCTAATAAAATTCTAACTAGATATTTAGCATCGCAAAGCGGCTAATATAAACCACAAGGATATTAACCTGCAACAGTTAGCACATAACTTGTGGAGTCTACTAGCAAGACCTACTAAACCACAATGGAAATTTAATATTTTTACATCTTTACTTAGTTTTGCTCCTAGTCCACTTTCTCTATGATAACCCCACATGCATCCAAACTCATTATCAACAGTATGGCATATTCTCAATGCACAAAATGTTAGTAAGACACTAAAAGATTAAATATGCATATCTATAAACATTTACCTCATATGTAAAAGGACCCTGTATTGTGTCCAAATCATGAGTCCCAATAGCAACTAAGGTCCTTCTCCTGGTATCAGAAAAAGAACAAACTTTTCACCAGAGAACCAACGCAGATGTCATGTACCAACAGGAACAGCAAGAAAAACAGAAAACGAAGCAAGAAACAAAGATATTACCTACATATATTTTGGTGGAGTTTATCTTGAAGATCAATGAAGCTGTTGTATCTGGCTTCATCAAAGGCTATTCCTCTTAGAATGGCACAAACGACAAACGGTCGGATCAATGAGGTCTATTAAACCAGAGCATCATGTCAATATCCTGTTTTTTTCTTGTGGCCAAATGAATGAGAAAAGGCATTGACATTGAAGCATTTTTATGTGGTGCAACAACATGACACATATACTCTAGGAAGCTAGCTTCAGTCACTT
Organism: Musa acuminata AAA Group; assembly: GCF_036884655.1. Classification (NCBI taxonomy): domain Eukaryota; kingdom Viridiplantae; phylum Streptophyta; class Magnoliopsida; order Zingiberales; family Musaceae; genus Musa; species Musa acuminata. The sequence continues at coordinate 35,212 of NW_027021247.1, read as the reverse complement.
AAGTAATTACCTCAGGTTTAACATGCATTCTAAGCATAGACTTAGGTGGGACATCAGAGATTGTATATAGAGGACTTTTTTCACTTCCAATAAAAATTCTGAGAGCTCGAGCAATCCCTTCGAGACAGAGCAAATCATATCTGCATATGTCAAAAAGAAAAAGAAAAAAAAGAGAAGATGGAAACTATATTATATTCAATATTACAAATAAATCATCAATTATCAGAAATAAATTTCAGAAGAAAGCTACATTTATTTCCATCAGAGAAGCATTTAGTCAAGGACTTTCTATGACATTGGACTCACTTGCAACTCATTTTTATTGAATGCACTGCATCAGGCTATCAGCTAAAGGCTACATACTATATACAGCACAAGTTATAAGCATGACAGTATTAACAAAAAAACATCTTGAACGCACTTCATATGATGCACCATAACTGTCAACGAAAGGTTCTTCGATAGCACAATAACATGATACCATCTTCACCCCTTGAATGTCAATTAATTCAAGATCTAGTTAAATTATCACCCAGGATATTCAAACAATTCGTGTTTTCCATCTAAAATAGCCAAATTAAGTACAGATACCAATTAATCCACATACCAAAATCAAAAGCCAGACACCACACAGAGCCAGCAGAAAATGAGTCCAACGTTACCTATTGGCGGCGACTTCGATTTTGTATATGACCTCCTCGTCCTCTTCGTCAGCATCATCATCTTCGAGATGCTTCTCCTTCCGAATAATTGCCTTCTCCGTAGTCTTTGCAGGAAGGGAACGGATGTCATTTATAGCAACAAACGATACGAAATGCACAAGGAACCAACTTATACGAGACAAGATCAAGACTCGTCGCTCACCACATCGTCGAGCTCGATGCCGAACTCGAAACAGAGGGCTTCGAACTCCTCCTGTGCTGCGATCGCCAGATATGAGAATTAAGCGAGATAGATAAAGAAAGAGGGAAGAGAGAGAGAGGACGGATCGGAGGAGGAGATTTTACTGTAAGTTTTGCCGAGGGCGGCGAAGAGGCGGTCCCTTCCGACGCTCACCGTCGGCATTGGCGGAGCAGGTGCGGTCGCGTCGGCAGAGGAAGGAATGGGCTCTGCGATGAGGTGTGGGACGGCGGCGGAGGCGCGGAAGAAACCCTTAAGAGCGCAAAGCGGAGATGTCACGTGGGCCGCATGTGCCAGAACGACCTTGACGCCCTTTAGCCAATGCGAGGCTGAAGTGAACGGACTCCAGTTATTGACGGACCCGGTTTTTATCGGATCATTTCCATCTAAAGTCCGATGCCCAGATCCGAAGTTGACGATGCAGATGTGAGAACTGGAGAATCCAACGGTTGAGAGAATTCTCTCAGATTGGTGCGGATGTAAATCGAATTATGACATATATTCGATATATTTATTCATTGACGAAAATTCAATTTAATATGTCAAATTCATTAATATATATTTATAGATGTTTAGATATATAGAAATCGAACTTAAATATCTCTCTCTTCCATCATAAATATTATTATTATTACGTGTGTTTTATGAACAATCATCCGAAAACCCACTCCTGGACGAAATTTATCATTATTATTGCAAGAATCTAAACAAATATTTGGCTCAAATAGATTACTCAGCACAAACCATGTACAACCAGATACTATATTAACATCAGCAGATGTACTCTAATCACCGCTGCCTCGTGTCCTCTCCGTCTCCTCCCTGCTATCGACGGCGTCCGCCATCCTCAGAATGGTTTAGTTGGACTGCATCACCCTCTCGCCCGCTTCAGGGTGTACCTCAGCGACGACAGCACGGTGCGGCCGGGGAAGCGTGTCCTCATGAAGTCTGCCACCACCAGCGCCGCGGGCACCAGCACGGGGCTGAGAAAGATGACGGAACCGGCGAGGGTGAGGATGAGGTGACAGAGAGAGGAGAGTCTGCGTCGAGAGAGATGGAGGTCGAAGGAGGGCGCTTTTGTTGTGAGACGTGTGGAAGCGAGGATGAGACGTGGTGGAGAGAGCGGGCGAGGTGGACGCCACCATGGGCTACTGCATGGCGAGGGAGCCGGACACGAACGAGTCTCGTGCGCTCCACCAAGCTTTCTTTTGTCGTTTATTGATGGGGAAGAGGGTGTCCGAGTCGTCCTTCAGACGCGGGTCCCAGATGGGGACCGTTACTTTTCTCCAATAACAGCAGGGAACAAATAGTTAAATATTGTTAATATAAAAACTGAAGTTGTATATATATATATATCCCTTCAAAATGAGTATTTTTCATTTATTTCTAAAAATTATAATGTACATATTCATTTCAAATATTAAAGGGGGATATTATCTGACGAAGATTGTTCTGAGATTTCTCTCTGATTAATCTTCGTTAGTTGACCATTGACTTCGACTATTAGATCATACAATTAATTTTTTGATTAATATTTAGTATTATGATAACAAGAATATAAAATAAATTTCAAATTTCTATATTTTATTTCGTTAAATTTAAACTAGCCAACAATATTTGATATTACAAGTAATGTGCACCAAACGATCAAGCCGGGTTGGGTCGGACTTGATTTGCGTTCAATCAAGATCAAGTTTGGGTTTGGTTTCAATTCAATTCTAGCAACCCGAAGCCCCAATCCGGCCCAAAGAAAAGGACCGGTTGGTTCGGGTATTGCAATCATTGGATTCAGTTAGAGGTCCGACCCGAATCATGCGTGCAGAGTTTGAACCCGTAGATCCCATAGAATCACATCAGAAACATTTCTAAGCACATCGGACGGTCAGTTCCTCTCCAAGTTCCCATCTCCACTGAAGCTCATTTTTCAATACGAGACTACGAACCCTTCTCAGAGGAATAAATCCTCCGGTCTCGCCGCCGTTGTCGTCACCGTCGCCGCCTCTGCGTCCGCATCCGCTTCGGCTGCCCGTCCACCATGGGTAGATTGAATCGCCGATCTCCGGACGCCTTAATCTTTCTTATCTTCTTAGTCTTCTTGGCCTCGTTGACCTCCGCCTGGAAGAAGGACGAGTTCCGCTCCTGCCGCCAGACCCCCTTCTGCAAGCGCGCCCGCGGCCGTGCCCCCAATTCGCTCCCCTCCTTCTCCGTGGCCGACGTCTCCCTCTCAGATGGCGCAGTCTCCGCCCGCCTCGTCCCCGCCCCCGCCCTCCGCCAGGTCACCGACGACGACCCGTCCGCCGCCGACGGCGACGACGCCAGCTCGCGGTCTCTCCTCCTCCGCCTCTCCGTATACCGCGGTGGCATCCTCCGCCTCGAGATCGACGAGGACCCTTCCTCCGCCCCCACCACAAAGCGCCGGTTCCGCCTCCCCGACGTCCTCCTCCCCAACCTCGACGACCGCCGGCTCTGGCTCTCTCGTCTTTCCCCAGATGGCGCGTCCGCCACCTCCTTCTACCTCGCAGACGGCTTCGAGGGCGTCCTCCGCCACGATCCCTTCCAGATCGTCGTCCGTCGCGCTGGATCTGGGGGCGAGCCCGTCCTCTCGCTCAACTCTCACGGGCTGTTCGATTTCGAGCAGTTGAGGGCCAAGAAAGATGACGAGAATTGGGAGGAGAACTTTCGCAGCCACACCGACTCGCGGCCTCATGGTCCTCAGTCGATAAGCTTCGACGTTTCCTTTCACGGCGCCGATTTCGTTTACGGGATCCCGGAGCATGCCTCGACGTCGCTATCCCTCCGTCCGACTAGAGGTCCCGGAGTCGATGAATCCGAACCCTACCGTCTCTTCAACCTCGATGTCTTCGAGTACCTCCATGATTCCCCCTTTGGGATCTACGGATCCATCCCCTTTATGCTCTCGCACGGCACCCGCTCGACGTCAGGATTCTTCTGGCTCAACGCTGCTGAGATGCAAATTGATGTTCTCGCCCCCGGATGGGATGATCCGGCCGCGCCAAACGCAGGGAGGGTCGACACATTTTGGATGAGCGAGGCTGGAGTCGTGGATGCATTCTTCTTTGTCGGTCCAGGTCCGAAGGATGTGCTGCGGCAGTACGCTTCGGTCACCGGGACTCAGGCGATGCCGCAGGAGTTTGCAGTGGCATATCACCAATGCAGGTGGAATTACAGGGACGAGGAGGATGTTGCAGCTGTGGATGCTGGGTTCGATGAGCATGATATACCTTATGATGTCTTGTGGCTCGATATCGATCATGCTGATGGGAAGCGATACTTCACTTGGGACCGAGTGTTGTTCCCACACCCAGAGGAGATGCAGAACAAGTTGGCTGCCAAGGGGAGGCACATGGTAACGATTATTGACCCTCATATCAAGCGGGATGATTCATTTTACTTGCACAAAGAAGCGACCGAGAAGGGTTACTATGTGAAAGATGCATCAGGGAAGGATTTTGATGGGTGGTGCTGGCCAGGGTCCTCGTCTTATCCTGATATGTTGAATCCAGAGATACGAGAGTGGTGGGCTGAGAAATTCTCTTTGAAGGAATATGTAGGTTCAACACCATCATTGTACATATGGAATGACATGAACGAGCCTTCGGTCTTCAATGGTCCTGAGGTAATGTCAATTTGTGGCCCTTCTACGTTTATTAGAAGGGGATCAGCCACTCTGTCCAAAATATACAACATTTACATCTAGTTTCTGCTGTTGACAAAGTGCTTTATGGAGATTTTCTGGAAGGTTAGGCTATGCATTAGGAGCATCGTAGATTACAGAATACAGATTATTGAAATTATAACATTTAAATCAGAATATGATTCTGGTAACTCAGTAGCGTTTAGTTGTTATTTGTGCATGAGTAATTAATTTTGTATGTTCACATATCTAGCCACAGTTTTACTTTGGAGGACCAATTTCAATTTGCAATTGCAGTGAAAGAGGAACGGTCACCTTTCCAGATGATGCACCACATAGTCTTTATTCAACTCTAGTTTTGATTTTCATGCTGATTGATTAAATAGGATGTAAATTAACAAAAAGGAGCATTTACTTGGAAGCTCTATACATCAAAATACTCATGTTATTGTTTACTTTTCGTGTTATTGTAGATTTCCAAGACCTAAGAACTTTTTTCGCTGGATATCCATAACCTTTCCGCTTGAGTTCCACATTAAAGATTAATTTATCAACCATCTTTGTGAAACGACCTTTTCTGTTCAGTTCTAAATAGTAACTAATGTTCAAATTCTACCTTCAAGAGTAAGTTCTTTTTTTCCTTGCAAGTATGTTTAACTCTCTTGAAAAGCAATAATTATCAGTTTTTCTCAGGTAACCATGCCCAGGGATGCTATACACATGGGAGGCGTAGAGCACAGGGAATTACACAATGCATATGGTTACTATTTTCATATGGCTACATCTAATGGTCTCTTAAAGAGAGGTAATGGAAAAGACAGGCCGTTTGTTTTATCGAGAGCTATTTTTGCTGGAAGCCAAAGGTATGGTGCAATCTGGACCGGAGACAATTCTGCAGATTGGGACCATCTCAGAGTTTCGGTTCCAATGATTCTAAACCTTGGTCTTGCTGGCATGTCATTTTCTGGTGAGTAAATTTTCATAGTTGGTTATGGATGTGTATTGCATGTTTACCTGGATGCTTTTCTAAAATAAACTTATGTCACAGGTGCTGATGTTGGAGGGTTTTTTGGCAACCCAGAAAATGACTTGTTAGTCCGATGGTACCAGCTTGGTGCTTATTATCCATTCTTTAGAGCTCATGCTCACCATGACACCAAGAGACGAGAGCCTTGGCTATTTGGGTATTCATGATTACTGTCTTCATCTACAACCAAGATACTATATTAATTGCAGGATTTCTGTCTGCTGATCATACTTGATTTATTTGTGATAACTAAGCTAGTTTTGTTGTACATTCTGTTATAGATATTAACTAAGCAACTGAAATGCTAGGGTTTCATGCTCCTTTCTGTTGCACTTACTTGGAGATTCTCGTGACCTTTTATGGCTCCAGTATTCATAGTCACTATCTTGTTCGGCCAACATGAATACAGCTGATGAGTCAAATGCTTATGGTGTTTTCATTGTCACTTCATGTGATGTGTTATTTTGCCTTCATTATTAACCCTTTGTCTTAATATGCTGTATGCTGCAGTTTGGCTAGTTTCAGGTAGACTTAGTAGAAGGCTCTTTTGTGCCTAGCTTTTAATGCTGTTTTTATGCTTAGTAAAATAATGACACTAGCTTAGCCTAGCCTTGACGTACATTTTAAGCAGGATTTAATCTTCAGGTCTACTGAGGATAAATGATGGAACCAGGTTCAAACCATAGTAAATGGGTTCTTATCCAGTGGCTTAGAAACTTCAAGGAAAGCAGCAGAAGTGTTTAAGCTATGTCTTCAATTAGGGTATAAAAGGAAAAATCAAGGAATGGACCTGAGTGTAAAAAACGGGTATGGCAGGTTCTGCACCGGATCATAGAAAACGGGCTTTGAGGTCGATGCTTTATGGTTTTGGAAGTGGTCAATTGGGTCTGCTGTTATATCAACCAGATAGATTGGAGTGTTGATCCTAGTTATAATATACAGTGGATTAACTTTGTTAGCATTTGAGAGAAAAAAAATTAGCAGATGAGGAAAAGGATCTAAATGGGCAATGCGATTCGGTTATGGTTTAACTTGTATTCATGTTTTTCACAAATAGCAGTGATGGAAACAAAGAAAAAAAGAACAGGGAGAGCAGAAGGAGGGAATAAGAACAGAAGGGATATAGGTCTTCTGGACTCACTTTGTTGGTTGTGTGGTACATAGCATACACTACATGCAGGTAAGAAGAGAAAATGATGAATTTTCAACTCTTAATGCAGCTGATTATATGAAAATTCACTTCTGTTGGCTAGTTGAGTGATCAACATATGTTATAAGCATTAGAAAATCAAATGACTAAGGTTTCCTTTCCCTTTTACATGTGCCATACTTCTAAACCTCTAATATACAGTTCGTTGTTTGAAAGCTAAATCGAACTATGTAGAATCTAATAATAGATCCACACTTTTCAATTAGTCCGGTGCATCCAATGGATAAAGCTTAACCCATGGCTTGATATTTGAAGATAACACAATGGTACACCTTGAGGTGAACCATGGTGGTCTTGTCGTCGCTGCATCCTTAAATGGTGGTGCAAATGGCTTCTATAATCAAGTTGTGCACTATGTATCATTGCTATTTAGATACTATAATATGCACAAAATTGTATTGTTCTGTGAATGATGGATGAATGTTGTTTCTGGTTTGGCCTGGCATTGAAGCCATCTCTTGCTTACACGATTGTCAGATATTTAATGAGATAGGACAAATTCTCTAATTGCAGAAATATGTAGGAAAGGGGTTTGTGTTACTTCTGTCAGCGCTTTGAAGTAAACCATGGTCCCTGTGATAAATCTTGTCATTTTTTGCTTCTTCTAGCCTAATTATAGAGGAATTTTAGAGAGTATCTTCTTATTTGCATGAGTTTAAGTTGCAAGCAAAAAGGTAGAATTTCCTCTTTGCTAATTTTCCTTTACATGGTAACTGCTTTTTAACCTAAATTTGTCTTGGGAAATTTTATACCAAATTTGGACAGTGGACATCAAGGAGACTCCTTGAGTTTCGATTGTGGTTTAAGGATCTTTAAGTAGTACCTAATTGTTTCTTGTAACGAGTAGCAGTTAAAGAGCATTTTTTATATTCAGGGCTTTTGTATGCCCTACATCATGGTAACCAGCTCCTGTGGCATATCTGAAGCTGTCCAATTGCATAACTTTTTTTGTTAAAAGATTTTTGTTATGATTTCCCTTTTTTTTTTTTCTCTATAGACTTGTTTGGAATAATGCCTATCCTTAGTTTGGAGTCATGGTTTGCATAGTTTTGGTTCCTAGTTCTAAAGGCAATTAACTCATAAATGGAACAACTTCTTTACTAATGATTTCTCATGTCTTCTTAGTAGCATCCTAAAATGGACACCTCAGCAACATATCTGTAATGTATCATAGATTTGTGCAGTATATGATGTTTGTTATGGAAATATATTTACACAAAAGTGCATGATTTTTCTGTCTAATCAATGCAGAGAGCAGAACACTGCTTTGATGAGAGAGGCAATACACACTCGATACTCATTGTTGCCATACTATTACACACTATTCAGAGAGGCTGCTGTAACTGGCATCCCTGTTATGCGCCCTTTGTGGTTGGAATTTCCTTCTGACAAAGAAACATATGATAATGGTGAAGCTTTTCTGGTTGGCTCAAGTTTGTTAGTCCATGGGATTTATGAAAAGGTACTCTTGATTTTTTTCTCTGTATGTGTCCTACAAGTTCTTTTATTTGTTCCTTCATTAGTTTTTAAGGAGAATCGATCTTCTTTTGTTGCTGGACAGGATCAAAAGTCAGCATCAGTTTATTTGCCTTCTGGAGCATCATGGTTTAACTTGAGAAATGGAGTCAAGTTTGATGGAGGTGTCTCCCACAAACTGGCTGTTTCAGAGGACAGCATACCCAGTTTCCAGAGAGCAGGTACTATTATACCGAGAAAGGACAGATTTAGGCGCAGTTCCACCCAGATGGTGAACGACCCTTACACTCTGGTATGCTTATTATGAATGAAATGCTCTCTCTTACCTGCCAAATCCTTTATGTGTCCTTTATCTGGTTGGCTGCAAATTGTGATGGAAAAATAGGTTAGTTTACACGAGTTTTAAAGGCTTGAAAACCACAAGCTTCCTTTGCATAGGTTTCTAGTGTCCCTATGATGTTTTTTGCTATTGCTATAGTAAATGCCATAAAGGAAAATATAACATTCTCAAGTTGGAATGATTGAGTTTAAATTTTGCTTCATGTATTGCCATCATGATCTTATCAACTTAGTACACTCTTCAATCTATTTTCTGCAAGTGATATATGGAGCTATCTTGTGTGAGCAGGTAATAGCCCTTAATGGTTCACTCGCTGCCGAAGGGGAGCTCTACATCGATGATGGCAAAAGCTATGACTTTGAGCAGGGCGCATACATCCATCGGCGTTTTATATTCGCTGATCGCAAGCTAACGTCGATAGACATTCGCCCCTCCAACGTAGGCGACAAGAAATTTTCCGCAGATTGCACTGTGGAGAGAATCATACTTCTCGGACTGCCATCCGGCGCCAAAAAAGCTGTGGTCGAACCAGGAAATCATGAAACGAACATCGAACTTGGTCCACTCACCCTCCGGAGGGCGTCGCCCCCAGTTGCACTCACTATCAGGAAACCCAATGTTCGCGTCGCCGACGACTGGTCTCTGAGAATATTATAATGGTGTTGCAGCTAGCGAATTTTGCTGGATGAGAGTTGACATTAGTAGATTTACCTCACTCTCAAGAGGAGAACACAGGTCATATTATTTATGAGCATGTTTTGTGGCCCAACAAATCATTTTCATGGATGCATACCAAGTTGCAGGAGAGTTGACTTTGGCCTCTGTATGCTTCTCTGATACAAGTCACATTGTTTATGCTCGATTATATGACTTATCTGATCTAGTTAATATCAGTATTGTTCAGGTATGAGTTACAAGTCAAGCAGGGTTATGTTCACATCTTTATTCATGCATATGTGATCCTGGAAATTTCCTGTTGGATTTATTGCATGCATATGGATTGGTAAGATGAATCATACTTATAATTAAGGTTTTTAATTTGGTCAATGATCATGGTTTCAGATAATAATCTTATTGATAATTATATTATCAATAGACAGTATTAGTTAGTGTGCATGGCGAAAGAAAAGAAAAAAAGAAGAAAATTAAAGTTGTTTTGATAGGACACACAGCTTTCTCATACTGGACAACAATTTGCGCTTGAATTCAAAGCATTGAAGTCAACCCTTGTCAGTTCCTCATTCAATAGCTAAAGCTACATGTTATCCTCAACAGTGCTGCGGCATCTGCCAGTCAACCCCTACCTACCAAACCTGAGGACGCCTCCATACTTTTCTACGTGAGTTCCACTGATCCCCAAGCATCTCCCTTTCTCTACCTAACAAAATTGCGGGCGCAGCCTCCTCTTCTCTCCACCGATCCGCATAAGAGACAGAGAGAGAGACAGAGAGTCCCATCGCTCGTTCGCAGTGTAGTTGTGCTGCTGCTGCGGGCATTGTGGCAGAGGAGACCTGAATCATCAGATGCTGCAGCTGCTGTTGGCGGTGGCGCTCTCAGCGGCGCCGCTGACGCTGTACGTGCCTTCGCTGCGGAGGCTGAGCCCGTTCATGGAGGCCTTCGAGGCGCTGCTGAGGGAGGCGGCGGAGTCTTCTTCCTCTGCTTACCTACGTTTCAGGCTCGGTGTTCGTCGTATTCTCGTTCTTGTATCGTATTGCCTTCGGTAGAACTGTGTTCCTATATATATATATATATATATATATATATATATATATATAATTTTAAGGTCTTTTAAGGAATAATATATGCGGTGTTGGTAAGAAAGATTGTCATTTCTTAGAGGAACTTCTTGATTGTGTGTCTGTGATGCAAAATTTATTTGAAGATACATATGTCTTTTAATGAATAAAAGATTATGCTTGTTGACTTTGTGGGAATTGGGTCACTAAGAAGAAAAAAAGAAAAGAGAGAAAGATTTGAATCTTCCTCCCCAAATAAAATGATCAATGAATCCACTTGAATTCTTCTTGTGATTTGATGGTTTTGATCTCAGCTTTTATGTCTTACTCGGAAGAGAAAGAACAGGCCATGACCAATAATTTGTCCTCCTTGCTGCATTATTTGTTCTCCTGCATTTTGCATCAACCAGAGTCAATAAAATAAAATAAAAAAGTTCTTCAACCTGAAAAGCATCTGATTGGTGAATAGAAATTCTTATTTTGGTGGCACACCACAAGGAGGCAGCATATGGCCTTTGTAGTATACAGACAGATGCAAAGAAGAAATGGCATGCCTTAATTGTCAGGTCATCCCTAAATAATCAAACAATGCATGGAGTTCACTATATTGTACTGCACATATGAACAAAGAAGATCAAAGTTAGGTTCTGTTCCTGGTTGGGTGAAGAGACTCTAACAAGGTCACAAACTGCTTCAGATGCTTGCTGGTATCAATCCTTGATCAGTTCCTGTTGATGAGAGACTCCATCTTAGTTGACACATAGCATCATCAAATGTTCAACTGAGTCCAACACATAATTTGAACAGCCATTCTAGGATGCATGACTGGCTTTTGCATAAAAAACATGCAAGTCTCCATATAGCACTTCTTCTCAAGGTCAGTAAAGAGGTGTCACCGATACCACATTTTCCAATTGCAATTACCAGTTTTGGCAATAAATAACCAAGATATGGTCCATGACTCATTAGTAGACATTTTTCGGCGACAGAAATGATACTTCCAAATCATCTGCACCCTCTTCTTTCCCACGCCTCCAGTCTACCATCATCTACAGGTTGATTTTAGTCCACGATATAACATGATATGTGGACAACTGACATGACATATAACAGCTACACCAAGAGGTTATGTTTGCCTCCCTGAGCACAACTCCCTACTTGATGAAGAAATATGAGGAAATTAGGAAATAATGATATGTTTTGATGACGCAAGCTCAAACGAAACATGAAAACATTGGGCTTCAAAAGTCCATACCTGATTCTGAGCTATTCTGTAATATGCTTGCAATCTCCGGATCATAGAACATCGATCAACTCAGTAGAACCTCTACCTGGTATCCAGGTTCATTATCCTGATTGGTTTCCCTAGTTTTGACTTATCTTCCATCCTTGCAGTCTCCAAAGCCTTTGAACAAATGGGGAAGCACTTCTCATCCCAAGAATCCATAATAACACCTGAACCTATGCAGACATCACCATGGTAGAAAGCTGCAAACTGTCCGGCAGCCAAGCCCTGGTCATCTTCAGATAGATGCACCACCAAATTATCTTCATCACCATCTATCCCTGGCACTGCCATAATGGTGCAGTCATAAAATCCAGGACCATGTCGAACCTGATGATTAAGATTCTTGGTCAATATGCATACATAAACTGGATTTTTTTTTCCTTATTTTGTCTAATTTTCCCCTAAAATGCATTTCCGGCTCAATGCAAAAAGGTCAATTTGTGCCACCCAAAGCAGAGTATGTATGTACCTGTACCATGCATAAGGCTATCTTATAAAGCAAAGGATATCTGGAAACAAGTGTCATACTTGCATTACTATGTTTTTTATTTATCAATGCTTCTAAACAAGACCACGTGGTTTTCTTCCCTACCATCCTAGAAAAGGTTCCAATCAAATCAAACAACATGGAATTTGTATACCATGTCATCCAGGGAACTGAACACTAACATGCTAGAATCTAGATAAAATATTAAAAACTTCACAAAAATAATACCATATACCATGGAACACAAAGCAACCCATCATATTTGATCATCTAACAATAGTTTCTTGTACAATCTACAAACAGAAAAGACATGCATACAATGTATGAAGCAACCAAATCTAGCAATATAACGATGCAGGTGTAAGAAACCAGTTCTTGTTTGTTTATTTTATTTTTTTTACCTTGCACTGTAGTTGCTCAGTGTTTCCAGGAGGTGCACCACTGAACCAATTCAATGATCCAACATGAAATGTACGCCGTCTTTTATCCAACGAAAAGTAGTTTCTTGATACAAAAACAACATTGTTCCGCACATCCTTTTCAACAACATACCTGCAACAATGTAAGTAATCTTGGTAATTGGATTATCCAATTAAACATACTAATTCTTGTTGATGACAAATAGTTTTGTTTAATTTTCTAATATAGTGAGTTCTTAAGGTCAGGAAGACAGGAACCACAAACATTTCTATCATAAGTTCAATGCATACAACAGAAGTTTTCCAGAGACTAAATTGACACAGTGGTCATCAACAAAACAAAGTATGTTGAAGCAAAATTGCAAACCAGGGTCCTCCAGAAAGCCGCAGGCCTTGGCGCTGACCAATAGTATAGAACCAAAATCCATGATGATTTCCTAGATAATCTCCAGTTTCAGCTTCAAGCAATACACCCTCCAACTCCCCTATATGCTTTGCAACAAACTCACTAAACTTAACCTACATTTAAAATGGTTAATCAGACACCAAATTCTAGAGCTTCTCTTATGAAAAATCCATGAAATATGATGTCAATAAATGCCGGTTCAAGATAAACTAAAATTCATCACTAATACAGCATATGAAAGTATGGCATTGTTACCTTTCCAAGAAAACATATTCCTTGAGAGTCCTTTCTATCTTTGTTTGGAAGGTCCATAAGAGTAGATATCCTACGCACTTCGTCCTGTTTAATTCAACAGAATACAAGTTACAAAACAGTAAAAGTGGGAAAGTTCAGTCTTCACGCTGACCATGAAGGTGCATCACACATTTAAGGGATTGCAGATTGAAAAATAGTAAATACTATACAATGACATCAAAAAGAAAATGTTGGATGTTGTTATTTCATATCTCAAGAAAACGTGAGCTATCTAACCTTTCTCAAGCAACCAAGTGGAAAAAGAAGCCTTTTGAGCTGAGACTGTGAAAGATGGGAGAGAAAATACGTTTGATCCTTGATCTGCAGTATTTAGTACGTAATCAAATTAATTCAAATGGATGAAAAAGAGACTAAAAAGAATCTAAATGCTGCTAATCACAACTTTGTCATTCTTTAATGGAGAAATTAAATATAGTACTATTGATCAATACTTTCTAACCTTGTCTTAAATAGCACAAATGAAACATAATTAAAATAAGACAATAATGCAAATGTTTAATATTGTCATTTGCACAAGCAAAATTTTGAATTTTATGTGTTTTTTTTTATTTCAAATGTTCAACATCCTTGTTTTAGTTATGGTGGAGCTGAGCAACACCTAATCAGTTTGTAGTGACTATCACACAAATAAACAAGTCAGTTATTCAACCAGTTTGAAGCTTTGATAGATACATCTGCATCATAAACTAAAATAGATACATCCTTATTTTTAGTCCCATCAGATATGATAGTTTGCTTATTCATGTGATCTCAATAAAAATCATGTGAATAAACAAAATGCAATGAACTTCTATCAAACAACTTTTAACGATTCTAAGATGATAAAGACCACTAAACAACAAAATACACTTAAAGGTGCCAAGGCTATGGAAATGTAAAGGATTTCTAGCTCAAATTTCATCTTGTTATGAGATAATAAAAAGGTTGGAAATCAAAAGGAGGCAGTGACTTGGTGCAAAGTTAAAATTACTCAATTGCAACCAAAGTGTCCTGGGCCAAACAATCGTTTAATGTTTGTGGAGACTTCTACACTTCAAGTTGCAGAAGAAGCACTTCTTAGTATTAACCAACGCATCCTTTATATATGTGTCTATGCTCTGCAATCTTGCATTTGTAGGTTGTGGTATAGCTGGTTACGAAACAAAAAAAAATGAAGCATAGCAAGTGTTGTTTAAAACCTTAGTATACCAATGACATGTTTATCCAGTGATCAAATGATAATCAACTGAAGCCATACTGTCATACAAATGTTCAAAGACAAAAGTGTACAGATGAAGAAAGAAAAAATTTGAGCATGGTACCAAATCTTTTGACAACTTCAAAATGGAAGGCCCATCTTCTGAAGATGAGTGAACAACATGAGCATAATGTCCTGAAGCAACATAATCAAACTCCATACTAGCAATGGCCTCCAAAAAAGCACCTAAACCATAGAACAATTTTTTGTATACAATTAAACAATCAGTTAGAAAAGGGCTTCTGTAAATGAAGCTAAAAATTCCACAGTGTAAAAGTTGTCAGTTGTAAATGAAACATACCAAATTTAATCCTTGTGTTACAAAGAACATCAGGATTTGGGGTTCGGCCACTACGATACTCACTGATAATGTGACATACCTAACAGTAAGACAACAAAAACATTAAACTTCAATAGAGAAAAAGATCACATTTCAGGTAATAAACAAGACAAATATTCTTTTGGACCCTCACCACTGCAATGTTCGCTAGAAAAATAGTTCATTATCTTGAAACATTATTTTCCTTGACCCCATGTTCAATAAATAGTCATAAAAATGAACTCTCAACAGCATAGATACTAACTAATGGCTGCAGGGAGAGGCCATCTTACCACATTGTTCCAATATTCATCTGACAAATGGACCAGTTCCAGAGGCACATCAACCTGTATAAGAGGAAGATATCATATAATTCCAAGCCCTTTATAAAATAATCAAAATACACTCCTAGGATCACATGGTTCTTGATTACAGTAAGTGAATGAATCATGTCCTAATAAGGAAGGATGCACAAATAGGAGGAATAGTTTTGCTTTGAATCGAGAAAAGAAACCAAAGGATAAACAAATTTTATGATATTTTGTCAAGACTTGTCCTTAAAAATGTGACCACAATAAGTTAGCTATGTCATAGTTGCAAAGCACCAATGTTGAAAACTGAGGTTATTCACTATACCAAATCTTCTTACTTTCCTGGATTGTTTACTAGAGTTGCAGTTCAGGTGCAATCAATAAGTAGCATTTGGTTTCTAGCATTCATTAATTATGTATGTGGCAACAGATAAGTGGCATTCGGTGACAGGAAATTCAAGTACAAATCACTCAATTGATTTAAATAGTGCAGCTTAAGCATAGCAATCCATATATTTTATAGATAGGCATTCTTTAAAGGAAAATGTTTGGAACTGCTAAAGGGAAGCCTTGAATTGTTACTATTCAAGATATAGAGAATACACCAGGTTGATGGGCACGACATCAATATACCAAACTGAAGCTTCATAAAATTTGGGGTACACCAACAACCGCTGATCTTGATAGACAAAGTCCCATAACAAAATGCATCTCACCTGATCACAAACAGCTCTTGCATATTTCAAATCCTCATCCCATGGGCATTCAGACCAAAAGTTTTGAAAGTCTTCCTACAAAATAAGTATTAGTAACACTATTGAGTTTCTCATTTAGACTGAAGCATGCGTATTACATAAATAATAATAATTGCAAAACTTAATTGCCAAAATTTTGTCTTCTACAAAACTTTGGTAATGTGTACTGTCAAATTACGATTACAAAACCAAACTGGACCGACTTTAACCATTACAAGAACAAAACTTGCTTGCATAGGCAACATTTTGGATATCAGATAATAAACACTTGACTAGCCCCGTGTTTGACAAGAGAATCAAAAACCATTGGACTACTTTTTTGAATGTTGATGAGCAATTAATGGCCAGACCAGCAATTTAACTGACATTTTGTCGCTTGAGAAATCTAAACTTCGCTAGCCCTCGATTTGCAATTATGTCGGTATGTACTATTAGAAAACTAAGGTGAAAAATGCCAAATAGAAAGGAACTACAAGATTCAAATTTTAAGTAATTAGACTCCTAAAATCCTAAGTTAGTTCCTCGAGAAGCGTGTCTAAAGGGTACAAAAAGAAGCATACTTGGAACCAAATTTTGAGATAGAAAGCGGTGCAGTCGTGCCCCGCGGCGTGGAGGAGGCGGAGGGCGGTGCTGCTGTCGACGCCGCCGCTGAGGAGAACGGCGACCCTGAGCCGCCTCCCTGGCATCGAGCATCCAACGTACGGCTCGAGATCCACGGCGCCGGAGGAGACGCTAGGAAGATGCGGAGCATGTCCGGAAGGAGGAGGCGGCGGCGGCGGCGGCAACGTGAGGACCGGAAGAGAAGAAGAAGTGGAGGAAGATGAGGAAGGAGAAGAAGCAAGAGACATCGAGGAAGCCCGAGGCGACATGAAGAAGGCTTGAGGAGGAGGACGACGAGGGAGGAAGGGGAAGCGAAACGGGGTTCTTAGATAGACAAGCTTCGGGAGGCAGGGGAGTCGCAGAGGTAGCGTCGCCATTGCTCTACGCATCGCGGTCGCCAAGCCGCTCGGGGTCCTCTCCAAGAAGGTGTGCTCAACGGAGATACAGAGAAGCAAACGGATAGGGAAAGAACAAAGGCAACAGGCCCGACCATTGTTTGGTTCGAATCTGAACCGACCGGGGTTAAAATTGAAATCGAACCGGCATTGCGATTCACTAGTTCTAAATCGAACCGGAATTGACTCGGATGATTCAGTTTCGATTCCTACCTTTGGGAGATTTTAAAAAATAAAATCAGAATTAAAAATTGACTTTGGATAATTCAATTTTGATTCCTGAAATATGATTTTTATTTTTTTATTAAAAAATTAAAAATAAAATTTACATTTTTATATTTAAATTATTTATAATAAAATTTTAATGATTCAAACTAGAACCACTGATTTTATATTGTGTGTATAAGAGCCTCAATATTTATCATATATACAAATATACACCTATATATATTATATTATTAATAAAAATAAAAAAAAATAAATATTTTATGATACTAAATGAGTTAATTAAAACTAATAATTTGATAAAAAATAATAATTGAAACTATAAAAAAAAATAGAGTTACTGATTGAAGAATTCATGTGATGGACCCAAATAACCCTTTTGTTTTGTTGGGCTTCTGTTGGGCCATCAATACTAGTGGACGTCCCAATTGGGCCATCTTTCCCGACATACGAAGACCTAACTTTTGAATACAGACGTACTTGTACAGGGCTACGGAGATCTCCGCTCGCTGTCAGCCGAATCCATTCCGCTTTCACCATATCTTTGCCCTACGAGTATCAATAAGAGAGCCCAACTTTCCCAACCCTGGCGGCATCCGTTCTTGTACCCATTATCTCCCGCCCACAGCTCGCATGACCATCTCTTCCGTCGCCTTCGGTCCCGCGAGCCCGGCCCTTGGCCGGCGCTGCCCCCCTTGCAGCGTTGGCGGACGGACCTGGAGGCCCCTCGGTGCTTCCTCGTTTTGCATTTCGCGTGGTCTGGAGTGGCCCCGGAGGGCCGCCGCCAGGGTCGTGGCGCCGGCCGCCTCCCTCTCGGCCGTGGAGGAGATCGACCAGGTCGACAGGATCGCGTCTCTGAGCCAGGTCGCCTCTGTGCTCGGTACGCAGTGGGGCGACGAGGGCAAGGGGAAGCTCGTCGATGTTCTTGCTAAGAACTTCGATGTCGTCGCTCGA
Organism: Musa acuminata AAA Group; assembly: GCF_036884655.1. Lineage (NCBI taxonomy): Eukaryota > Viridiplantae > Streptophyta > Magnoliopsida > Zingiberales > Musaceae > Musa > Musa acuminata. The sequence goes on along the minus strand of NW_027021247.1, from coordinate 17,157 downwards.
TGTCAGGCAATTTTTGCTCTCTTTCACTTTAAGAGAGAAAACAATCGTCTTTTTTCTCCATCTATGTACTTAAATGCTTGAATTGTTTACTTATTTTTCTTTCGTTTTTGTTCTTGTCAGTGCAGCACTGTTATTGCAAGAGTTGGAACTTTATTTTTTGCTTGTGTCTTATAGTACTTAGATTTGCTTGTGTTTAGTTTCGTGGATATTTTCCAGATGTCCTGATGCGTAAATATTAATGCATCACAAGTGAGTTTCAGGAATCTAAGACAAGCTTATTGCAAGCTAAAGAAATTGCTACGCTGTTTGAGGTGTAAATATTATGGCTAGGCCAAATGTCTTGTTGGGTTTTATCATTACTCGCCTTTTTCATTCTGATTACAAGGCATGCAGAAATTAATATTTGATTTGGACTAACTAACACCGAGAGTCTATCAAGAAAATGATGTCACTAAGTTTTTCTTTAACTAATGCAGTCATTCGTGCCAAGTAATCTCCCATGCCTGTTCATTTTTCTTCCCAAATTTCTCTCATCGTGTCCCCATTTTCCTTTTGTGTATTTTCATCATCAAATGAATGTTTTGTTGGTTAATACGGCAGAAACAAGATTGCTGAAATCAGATAGAAAGGACACAGATCCGCTTGCACAATTAGACCCATCAAAAAAAGGTATAAACCTGGTGAACATATATTAGTGAAGACCAGAGAATGGTAAAGGGATTGTTTTAATCATCATGAATAAACTATGCACTTGCAGCCATTATCCTTAGTAATTCGAGGTTGTTTATTTGATTCATTATCCTTCTAATGTTGGATTGCAGCCATGATATGCCTAGCAATTCTTATTGTTGGTGCTTTTTTTTTGCATGCCATGTGCACCAATTTTAACTTGTTAATGTTAAATAAATATGAGGTCCTTTGACTTGCTCACTCTGTGTTATTTATATGTGGCTTGTCATTGGTCTATTGGTTGTGGAGTTGGATTATTCTGTTGTACCTTCCATTAGTAGTCCATAATTTAATTCAAACCAATATTAATGCCTCAAACAATTGGTCAATAAAGACCCTTTTTCATACTTTTTATCGTAGCTGAATGTTTGAATAGTGCTTTTGATAAATGCTATTTCCTGGTCCTAATCTGTGATAGGGTACCTAAATGCTTCAGTATCCCTCTCTCAAGGCATTTTTGATACAGACTCATGAGGATTCTTTGCACTTACAAGACAACAATGAAACTTGTCTAGTCTATAATAGCTTTTGGTCGAAAACATTAGATACAGTTGATCTGGATATCATTATGATCTCTAGCCTCTTGAAGGTTCCAATGTGTTTCTGACACTTGGCTTAATTATGCCATGGCATAAAGTACTGCCAGATGGTGTTTTGTGGGGAATTGGTAATGTATATTGAGGTATAGCCAGGGAAAAAGAGCGCAGAAAGTTTTATGTCAATTGAGTCTACCATGAAGTGTAATACTGCTAAACTGTCATTGACCTGAATGGTACTTTTATTCTGCACCTAGCCTATTGCATTAGCATTAGTTGAGGCTGCTACCACTCAATCCATACTTCTGTCTAGTGGTGGAGTGCCTTAGCTTGTTTGACCTAGAAGCCCTACTCAGACCTGTTCTTGACGTAAGATACATTAGATAATTCAGGCGTGTGCTCTGTTAATGTCACATGAGGCAGCCACTGTGGGAGACCTGGTGAGCATTTGCTGACCTTGCACTGGCAGCTGAACTCATTGTCAGCCAAGAGCCGAGGTTGGCCATGCTTTCAGATAGTTGACTGTGTCCAGCTGAATTATGCTGGTCATCCAGCCATATTGGAATCTAAAAGGTGACCCAGGGTGAAAGGTAAGAGAGCATCTTTCACTGTATAACCGTGCTTCAAATCAGATACCAGATCAACTTTATCATTCAGTCTGGAGGTTTTAGTTGGAGTTGAATTAATTATCAAGAGATCTATCTTCTAGCTACATAAACAAGTAGTACGAAGAAAGTGTGTGTGTGTTTGAGGGGGAGAGAGAGAGAGATGGTTCTCACATGGATATTTTTCTATTCTGCTTGTCATGTCAAATAGATAAGTCTAATAAGTGTGGTGCTGACACTAGCAGAGAGTAGGATGGAAGAAACAAATAGATGATCCAAAACAGCTGGACACTGCTTAATCATCTAACCCAATATGTTTTCTCATTATTGTGTGACCCTATAGAAGTAGAATGACTGATAACTTTTTCAGCACAGCATACAAGCTAGATATTAAAGAATTATTTTATTATAGTCTGGCAGTAAATTAGGCCCTGTGGAAATAATATAATCAATAACTTAACAAGTATAGACTATGAAATATTAAAGAATCATTTTTAAGAACTGTTGACCTGGTTGCTTGCAACATGCTGTTAGTTGGGAGGGAAAAGGAAAGAGAAAAGATGAAGAAAGCAAGGGGCAGGAGTAAATTTATTGTGCAGGGGAGGATAAGAGAGGGATGATGTGAGGAATAGCTGTTCCATCCGGTGAACCGAATGGGGGCAAATGTCCCATTGTATAAGGGTATGATAGAAACTAATAGCATCATGATAAGAAGTTAGGTTATTTCTTGTAGTACTTTTCTTGATCAAGGAATATTGTTGAGATTCATTGATTTGTTAACATTATGGGGCAGTAAGTGCATATTGGTCGGTGGGATTAATGGAGTGGTGGAATGGTGCATATGTATAACATGCACAAGGAATCTTTTCTCTCTCTGCTCAAACTGATCCATGTACTCTTATCTTTTGTTTGTCATATGTTTTTTCCTTGCTGTTTTTCCAAGAGAACTGAAGAAAATGACATGCAATTTGATTTAGTGTAACATTTGTCTATCTTTAAAGATTTTTAGCATTACAGTTGGTTGATTAATTCTGGAATTCATTTAGATAATGTATAACTGGTTCTGCATCAAAAGTCTGGTATATAACTTGGTTTTGTATCTCTTTTTTTCTCTCTCAGTACTGGAAACATCAGTTTGTTTTCTCCATTCAATTAACATATGAAAATATTTTCAATGATGCCCCTGATACGAAGGAATTTCTTGGAAAATAAATATACCTATATCTCAATAATTAGAATGTAGTAGATACATACGTCTTAAGTGAAGAATTTAATTATTTTTCGTGCACAGTCAAATATGGTAAACATCCAGGCTCGCTTCTTTTTTGTATATGTCCCTGCTTTTAGGTTTACTGTGTCATATACTCCATGTAGCAATGGGTTCTACTTGTGGGCCAATTAATTGGTATAGTTGATTGATAAAGAGAGATATACAGAGATAATTAGGAGCAGTGCTGTTAGGTGAATAGACTAAAGATCTGTAGGAGCAGCACTGTTAGGTGAATAGACTTAAAGATGACCAGGAAAAAAGGGGAACAGATTAAGTTGATTGTCGTATAACAGCCAGTCGTATACTGATCACTCAGGGCATTCTCACTTTATGCCAATTTTGCCATCATCTGAACAGAAGCTGGCAATTTCCTTTGTTCCTTGTTAGTTCTGACTTTTGTTCTTTATACTTCCAGTATGTCTTGTCTGTCAGGTTTTAGATATACATGATTCAGTCTGATTTTTTTTTTTCAAGGCCTTTTACTCTATTAATTGTGTGGTGTTAAAAGATGTTATGTTCTAAGTTTAATTAGGGATCATATTTATGGTTTCATGCTTAGATTATGTGCTAATAAGCGTGGCATGACCATGTATCCAACTTCATGTTAATTGGATATCATGATTAGCCAAAAATGAAAATAAGTTATTATATCTAGTTGGCTAGGTAATATACAGAAATTGTTTAATCTAATTTTTATTTTTCATATGCTCCTGTTCCATGTTTCTGAACTTTTAGATAATTTAAATCCAGTTTTTTTATTATCCATGATCAAATGAGTGAACCCTTGAAGCTAACAAATGGTAATTGCTTGCTCATTGTTTCAGCAATTATCTTATGGCCTTTTTTTTTGGCATCAGGGTGGTGCAAATGCTGGACATACCATTTACAATGCTGAGGGCAAAAAATTTGCACTTCATCTTGTTCCTTCAGGAATCCTTAATGAGGAAACTCTATGTGTAATTGGTAATGGGGTGGTAGTGCATCTTCCTGGGCTATTTCAAGAAATTGATGGTTTGGAATCTAATGGAATCTCTTGCAAGGGAAGAATATTGGTGTCAGATCGTGCCCATTTGTTGTTTGATTTTCATCAAGTTGTAGATGGACTTAGAGAAGCAGAGCTTGCTAATTCGTTTATTGGAACAACAAAGCGAGGAATTGGTCCTTGCTATTCAAGCAAGGTTATCCGAAATGGAGTAAGAGTTTGTGACCTCAAACATATGGATACTTTTGCTCAGAAGCTTGATACTTTATTGAGGGATGCTGCTTCTCGGTTTGAAGGATTTAAGTACAGTGTTAACATGTTTAACGAGGAAGTTGAGAGGTACAAGAGATTTGCGGAGAGATTGGAACCATTTATTGCTGATACCGTACATGTCCTGAATGAGTCTATCTTGCAAAAGAAGAAAATATTAGTTGAAGGTGGTCAAGCAACTATGTTGGATATTGATTTTGGGACTTACCCATTTGTGACGTCCTCAAATCCCTCAGCTGGTGGAATATGCACAGGACTTGGAATAGCTCCGAGATGCTTGGATGACATAATTGGTGTTGTAAGTAGAATTATATATATTCACCTTTACCAATTGATTTTCCCTTTTCTGCTTTATCCTTCATATTTTAATGATTGTGCAGGTGAAAGCTTACACAACCAGAGTTGGTTCTGGTCCTTTTCCAACTGAAATTTTAGGTAAAGATGGTGACCTTCTTAGGGTCACTGGGATGGAGTTCGGAACAACTACTGGTCGCCCTCGCCGCTGTGGCTGGCTTGATATAGTTGCACTAAAGTATTGCTGCCAGCTAAATGGTTTTTCGTCTCTTAATCTCACCAAGCTTGATGTGCTATCTGAGCTTTCAGAAATCAAGCTTGGTGTTTCGTATATGCAAAATGGTGGTGAAAAGGTCTCCTCATTCCCTGCAGATCTTCGCCTTCTGGAGCAAATACAGGCAAGTTTTGAATTTACTTTTGTCTTCTATTTGGGTCATTTTGAAGTATCGACCGTACTCAATTTAATAAATAGGTGCTGAGCATTGCAATAACTGCCATTCTTGCTTGTTTTTATTGGGTGATGTAGGTTGAATATGAAGTGTTACCTGGGTGGCAAAGTGATATTTCATCCATTCGGAACTACAACGACCTTCCCAAATCTGCTCAGCGGTATGTTGAGAGGATAGAAGAGCTTGTTGGTGTCCCCATTCACTACATTGGTGTCGGACCAGGACGTGATGCCATTATTTTCAAATAATTTTCATTCTCTGTACTTTCATCTTTGGAGGCAATTTTATGTGCTTCTAAAGCACAACAAATCATGCTTTAGGATGTCCATTGATCAACCTGTTATTTTCATGAGCATGCTGAAGATATCAATCAATTGAAATTCAAGTTCTGAAACAAAACGGGTAATTTGATCCATCAATAGGTGTGATGGGCATTTTGTCTGTGTGATTCTATCTGCCACAAATTTGGGCATGTATAATGTGCTAGTTATTGTAAATCTCATCTTATAAGATGCTGATGAGAACCTAATAATGTAGCAGGATGGTCCAAAATCCTTCCACCAAGTTTCTGCTTCTTCCACTTTGTATACTCAAGTGTTAGATTTTGTTGTTCAGATGCTTACTGATGCATGTCAGCCACAAAAGCTGGTTTTTGCAAATTGGTGGATCCACATTTTAGATGCTAAATCATTTATGTAGGACATGTTTAAGGTTATTTGTGTGATGAAATTTAGCCAAAATTCAGATAAGACATGCTGTAATCAAACAATATTGTGGTTGCTCATGGCAGGATGGTTTGGTCATTGTTTGGCTCCTTCACCAAATCACTTATTGTAGGATTTTTTAGTGTTTGGTTAGGTTCATGTTTGATGTTATTAGTTCTTCGTCACGAATCACACAAATTTGGAGGAGATATGGTTAAATCCATATCTCCTTCTGTAACAAATTTAGTGTTAAGTTCAAGGCTAATTATAGATTATTTTATGTTAAATCCAAGGCTAATTCTAAATTGTTTTTACGTAGTTAAGACTTATCAATTTAGTCTTTAGATTTTAAAATTTTATATTAAAATTTCTACAATTATAAAAGTGATATATATAGATTCATTTATTTTAACACCATCGATTTTATTAATAAAATAAAAAATAACGATCAAAAATATATTTTTAATATTTCAATTAATGATAATGGACGATGATGTCACTAAGGATCATAGGTAATTATTGTGAGTGAAAAAGAATGATGACGAAAGATAAGAGTCGTTTTACATTTACGTTGACGTCGACGCAATTGTCGAACAATCCTTTCATCGCTCTGCATCAATTCTTATCGTTATTCTTCTTATTCATAACAGTCATTCATGGTACTGTCATCGTTTATCATCACTTATTGAAAATGTTGAGCTGGTACCACGTATTCCATTTATCCGTAAGCACTTGCCTCGACTTAGTTCAATATACTCCTTTAAACGTCTATGAAATATGCTATGAAATCATATCAAACTCATGTTAGCAAGTGAAACTGAAATAGATTTGATATTCAAGCCCCGGTTATTTTTTATTTATTATTTTTATATTTTTATCAATAAGATCGATGATATTAGAATAAATAAATATAATTATTTTATTTTTATAATTATAACAATTTTAATTTTTTTAAAGTATAAACAGAGGTATGAGGCGAGTGCGATAGGTCGGGCGTATCTCCTCGCCGTCACGTGACGGATAACGGACATCAAGGGAAAGTCTTCCCGCACCTCCATCGTTCGATACCCAGTTGACTTGTTTCATCATTGGAGGCTGTTCACTGTGGAGCCCATGTAGTTGCCAATAACATGGGTGGTAAACTATGCACAATAAATAGATGCCGTCTTGCTATCCTCTTAAAATCTCCGCCGCTTTCGTATTTCTCATTTTTTTTCCTATTATTTACTTATTTATATATCAATTAATAATAATAATAATAATAATAATAAATAATAATAATAATAATAATAATTAGTTCGGAGGAACCGTCGAGAAGACAGACATACGTGTAATTTAGATTAATGTTATTTTATTTTGTTGGGTTTGTTGCGGTTTTGGATGGACGTCATTGCCCGTTGGTACTGTTCGCCAGCGAAGAGAAACCCCCGCCGAACCATCGTGCGATCGAAGCCCCCCTTCCCGAATCCCCCGGCGTACCCCCACGATCCCTAACCCTAGCCCTTGCGGCGGCACCCTCAAGCGGGGGTGCCTCGCAATCTTGTGGCCGCGCCTCCTCCGGAGGCCGCCGTTGCCTCCCGCGAGAACCATGAAGGGCCTCTTCAAGTCGAAGCCGCGGACCCCCGCCGACGTCGTGCGGCAGGCGCGAGACCTCCTCGTGTACGTTGACCTCAACTGGAACTCCCAGGACGCCAAGCGGCAGGAGAAGGTGATGAGTCAAAACCTTTCTGCTTTTTTTTGGATGGTTTGGATCCGGATTGGTTTCGTTGATTATTCGATGGATTTCGGATGAAGTTTGAAACTTTTTTTCCTCTCTGTACGGAATTTGACTTCCATTGGCCCACTTGTGATTATAAACTTGGACTTTTTAGTTGTAAATGAATATCCTTTGGTAAATGCAAGAATACTTTTGGCACTGGGGAATGTGATTTGATTTAAAGTAAGTTGTTTGTCGTGTGATGTGCTGAAAGAAAGCCGAAGTAACACTTATGACTGTTTCTGTTGAGCCTTGTTGTTCTGTTTTCCCTTCCTTTTTATGTGGATGATTTCTTATTAGTATAAAGGGAATGCCTTGAGCAATCTGATCTCTGTTATCCAAATGGAGAAGCAGAATATGATTAATATGCCTTTTTGCAATTGTCGATGTAGAGGACTAAAACCTCTTTTGTATAGACATGAAATTTATTTTACGGTTTTACCTGTGGATGCATTGGCTCGTTGGCTGGAATAGTATGTGCTGTTCGTACCTACCCACACATATGTGCTCAAGCAGACAGCCTTTGCGTTGCGACTATGGCTTAGTTGGATTGCAAACAAAACCAAAACGAAGCATCTTTCTGTTTGGAATGATTGATTCTCACTAAAATTTATTTAATTTATGATCATATTTTTTTCTTTCCTTTTATTTAAAGAAAGATGTACTCTTGGTGTATGATAAGTAAACTTGGAATGTCACAGTACGACAGTTGTATGAAAAATATGGACTCCTATAATTGCTCTCTTTACCAAGTGGTTGGATAATACTTGCAGCAAAAACAGTGTAGCACCTTGCGCTTGTTGGGTTGCCAAGAAATACCTTTACTGCCTTATGGAATCTCGGCCTAGTTACATAGTGAGATAGCAAGTCTTTTATGCTTTAGGTGTCTCTTTGACTTTACGGAGGAAATGAACCGAAAAAGAATTCTAATGTCTTTTCAGTAAGGATCTTGGAGCACTTACCTTCGCATCCCATTTTTAGGAATGTAGTTTCACCAACAACAAATTAGTTAAGTTTCTATAGAAATACATCCTTTTTCATAAGGAATGTATCTTTTTTTTCTGCATAAAGTTCCATCTTTTTAATGCTTGTATATTTTTTTGTTTAAAAATTTGTATTTGTCCATCTTAAATGATTCTTATCATCATTTACTATTTGCTGAATCTTTAGGCATATACTATTGATCTTATATTCAACTCTTTTTAAGCAGATGGCAGAATTATGTAAAAATTTACGGGAGCTGAAGTTTATTCTTTATGGCAACAGCGAATCGGAGCCAATTGCCGAAGCTTGTGCGCAATTAACTCAGGAGTTCTTTAGAGAGAACACCCTACGTCTACTAATAATTTGTCTCCCAAAGTTCAATTTAGAAGTATGTCAGTCACAAATCGACTTTGATGATTAATCTTCACAGATGCCAGGGTTATCCTTGTTAAGCTTTTCTCTGTTTTTTCTTCTTCTAATGTCTGTTGAATGACACATTTTGAACATACTCATAAGATTGTAATTTGGCTGTTGAATTCTGGTTTCTGATGAGATTTTGCAGGCTCGTAAAGATGCTACTCAAGTTGTGGCAAATTTGCAAAGGCAACAGGTCCATTCACGATTGATTGCATCTGAGTATTTGGAAGCTAACAAAGATCTCTTAGATCTTTTGATTTCTGGGTAAATTTAAAGTTATATATAACATAACATTGCTTTTCCCTATCATTTAACATCCTTAACCTACTGGAACTTGCTGTTATTTTGTTCGTACAATTATGTTCTTTATTATGCTTTATTTCTATTGGAGTTCTCTTGTTTCTATGTTTGTAGATAATGTTATTGATTAGATACATTAATACGTTTGCCTATCCATATCTTTGAAAAATCTCTGGATTTCAAATGTTGATAATTTAGGTATATGCAGATGAACTTTATCTTTTCTCAGTACCTGTTATCTTCTCTCAGTGCCACAGTGTAAGCGGTAGCAATGTATAAAAACCTTGCAAGGAATCCAAGCATTCCAGTTATATTCTTTTATGAAGTTTTATGTTTGACTGAACAATGGTAACAAACGGAAGATGTTTACATATCTAATTTGAACTTGAAAATTTAAATTTGTGTGAAGAGAAAGAAAGTTTTCCTGAACTTGGTCATAAGTAATAATGATCTTGTCCTAATTTAAAAAATTGTACTCTATGTTCTTGATTTACAATACATATATTATTGCTAGTGCTCTGAACTGGCAAGTTAATTAGATAATAATTTGTAAGATTTGTTTATTCTAAATTATTATGATTTGGTAGCAAAAGTCAGTCAAGAGATGGGGCAGATAACTTGATGACAACAAAGGAAACAAGAATAATGTGTATCATTTTTTTTTATGGTAGTATAAGTTGAATTTAGAAATTTGCTTCAGATTTATTCTTGGTTCAGCAATCTTGTTTCCGTATTGTTATGAAGTATTATGTAGTTTCTGGCAACTTTGGATTTTGGCTTTGTTTTCTTCCTGTGGCTTTCTTCATGATCTTAGACATCAACATGTTACTTATGCAGGTATGAAGACATGGACATCGCTTTACATTACGGAGCCATGCTCAGAGAATGCATTCGGCATCAAAGTATAGCAAGGTACATGCCCTGAATGCTTTGACTTCTATGTTTCATTTGTCATGCAAAAGATTCCATTTGAATTGTTGCACCTCAAGGTGATGGTTGCAGGTATCACTCTTTATGCACATCAAACAATGTTATTTTTTTATCTGATAGAGCAGTCGTGCTCTGTGTAAAGCCATACATATAGGTGTTGCATTTCTAAGTACAAAATGGAATCTACTTTAAGAAAGTTTAAGACAGTTTTCCTTCATTTCACAGGAACTTTTGCTTGAGTTGGATATTTACAAATTCCTGTCACTTGAATTATTTTTTTTTCTAATTTATAACCATTTTCTTGTGCTTGTAGTTGAAGACTTGAATTTATCTTGTTTACAACGTTGAAGAAACACGAATAATGAATTTAAGGACTTTAATAGCCACCTAGTTATCCTCAGGTTCTTGAATATGTGTGTCTTGCCATTTCATACCTAGGATGACATGTCGTTTTGTGGAACTAAGTTTTAAGAATAAAGCTTTAATCTTAAGCAGATTCCTCTTAGCTGTTTGCCTTCTGTCCTTGACCTTTTCAAACCGACACCGCCTAGGATGTTATAGTAAGAAGCCAAGTGTTAAGTTTTTTTGATACTAGAAGGTGATTTGGTCATTTTAAAGTCACACAGATTGTATTATACTATGTCTTCAATACCAATTCAATACAGGTTTTGACAATCTGTCTGACCAATTGGGTACCAGGACTCAAGTGGTATACTGTGAGGTTCCTAGCTATATGGTCTGTGATTTGTGCTTAGTCAGATTGATAAATACTGGTTGGTATGTATCAGTTGGACCAGTGGATTAGACGCCTAGTTTCATTTGTACTGCTAGCCATATGAACTTTCAATGTACTGTTATTTTTCTTTGAATGTTATCAAGAATGATTGAAGTGAAGGCTTGAACTTACCTATGGTTGGTCATGTATTCAACTAGAATTCTATTGCTATTAGTTCTTCATTCTCAGAACTTTCATTGAATGATCTCCATCAAGTGAGTAACATCTGAAATTTCTAAGACATACTTGGTTGTGCAAGTCAATTGTATGTTTCAATGAATATATGATTTAATGTAAGGCCAAAAGAACAATCCATTCACTGTTAGAAATTTCTTAATTTCAAACAAACGGTGAAACAATTTTGTTCCTCCTATTCTGTTATTGATCCAAGTTTCAAGCAAGGTTATATTTGTTTTGGCTGATAGAATCTTAAGCAACACTGGATTTTTAGAATTTGTGTATTCAGTTTTGAGTACTTGGAGTAATAAGCCTAAAATTTTTATATTAAATGGGAAGTTCTAATTCTAGATTAAGTACATTAGGAAGTTTAGATTGAAAGAAATCTGAAAAAATTATTGAGAACCGTGTGAAATTTTTATCTAATGCAACAGAGAGAGAGTTTACGAGAGGTAAGGTGAACATAGTTTTGCTTTGGATATGTATTATCTTTAAATGATAAAAGATTGTGGACTGCTTATGAGAACTAGATTTAGTGAGCTATTACATGATCATTTAAGTTTTTAAAATCATGGCTATTACATATGCACTCTCACACCTCTGCAAATTTACTGACAATTCTTCTTTAAAAAAATCATGTTTCAACCATATTTATTAGCTTTCAGTTCTTTTGTTAGTTCAAATTGTTGGATGAAGTTTAATATTATGAGGCTTACAACTACATTCAATGCATTTAGAAGTGCTATTCTCTGTTGTAGTTCAGATGTGATTATCTGCTTGTTGAGCTAATTGATCATTATGACATGATTTAGAATCTCTTTTTCAAAATTTGAATTTTTCAATAAAAAAATAACTTGCAAGTTAAACTCTTCATCCCTCATTTTATTGTTGCAGGTATGTTTTGGAGTCCGATCACATGAAGAAATTCTTTGATTTTATCCAGCTTCCGAATTTTGACATAGCATCGGATGCTTATGCAACTTTTAAGGTCAATTTACTTATACAAGCTATAAATTTTTTTATGTTTCTTAATGCTAGTTAACTATTCAAGGATATCCATTTGATTGACTTCCTAGCTAACTTTTGTTGATTGTGGCACATTTAACATTAATATTATATTTATAAAAATGCTTATGAGCAACATAGTTTTTTTCCTCCATTTTCTGCATGATACTAGTATGTGTCAAATTTGAGCAAACATATCAGAATGGGTTCTTGTACAATAAGTTTTGGATCAGATTGCTTGCAGATAAAAAATAATTGGATTAGTAAAACATGCACCAAAGCCCTCTGGTTCAGGTTGGGTCTGGGTCAACCCATCTGAAGTTTAAAAATAATAAACAAATTTCAGTACATAAAATAATGATATAAGTTGTATAAAACTAGCAGGTGAATTTATATTAATAAAATATGTCTCTTGTACTTCTGTTATAGTGAAAATTAAGTTTTTGATGTTTCATTTCAACTCCTGACTCTATACTTATTCTTTATGCTTTTATTTCTACTAGTAAACAAATATTGGTGATCCCACTAGTAGTTGAGTGTTAAGACTAACTTGGATTGACCAGAGAATTATAGAACATGTTTGCTTACAGAAATCAATTAATAATTTTTTATCTCAATTTTCTTAGTCATGTCCCCATAAAAATGTCTCATTTTGTCTCTTGATTCATAAGCTGTTAGATGACCTTCAACTTGTCCTTTATGAAAATTTTTGTCATTCTGTTTGTTTTATAGTAAACTGGTCAACGATGTTTTTGTAATACAGGAGCTAATGACAAGGCACAAATCAACTGTTGCAGAATATCTCTCTAAAAATTATGAATGGGTAAGTGAAATTTTGTTCTGGAGGTTTTTCCCCATTTTGCTGGTGGATAATTCGTGAAGCACTAGTTCCTAGGTCTGAATTTTATCCTGAGATTGTTTAAGATAGATTATCCTACCAAAGTTGCCTTTAAGGTTCCATTTGCAAGGCATTCTGTTATTTTGGATGACGATTTTTACTTGAAACTATCTCTTGTTGTTCCAGTTTTTCACAGAATTTAACTCAAGATTGCTGTCATCTCCCAATTACATTACAAGAAGGCAAGCTGTCAAGGTAAGTACTTTACCAGACATTTCTATCTAGGGACTAACATAAACTTTGGATCATTTTGACATTTGGTATGGCATTAGTTTATTCTCATTAGAGATTTTTACAATTCCTGTATGGCTGTTCAATTGGATGTTCTGAGGGCCTGCAAAAGGCCCCAACTCGTGATGATTAGTTTCAGTTATGTTTTGCTTGAAGCATTTTCAGCAATCTAATATTTGAAGCACTTGCTGTTGTCCTCTTTCCTCAGCTTTTGGGTGATATGTTACTGGATCGGTCAAATTCTGCAGTTATGGTCCGCTATGTTAGCTCAAAGGACAATCTTATGATTCTGATGAATCTCCTCAGGGTAAGTCCATTTTGATTCTTTCTGAACAAAATTGGTATAACTCCTAATATTTCTCTATATATTATTTTGATCATGTTTACTCAACCAGAGAATGTTCTCTCTACAAATTCTTATACTTAATATGATTACTGGTTAGAAGAAAAAGGCAGAGTAAGCAAAAATTTATTTGAAGTGTCTAAGACTCTAGGAATGGTACTAGTTAATTATTCACAGTGATATAAACTTGTCATATAAGTTCTACGCTGTTCACCCCTTCGTATATTGTCTAAGAACAGAAAAGAACTATAAGTGATATTTAAAAAAAATACTCCAACTAACCAGTAACATAAATATATCATTGCTAAATAAAAGTCTAAACATTATCACATCAAGGTATTAGAATGTAGTCCTTTAACTTTATCAACTGGTTTTAGTGTCTCTTCAATTTCAATGTAAACTTTGATCTTTTTCTGATCCCCGTGATCCTGTTAAAAGTTAGAAATAGATGAGATGATGTTATGCTGGAAAACCTTAGGAGAGACAGTATTCATGAAGCATTTTGCTTTTCATCTTAAAACTCAAGACATACTATGCATGAAGCTTGTGATTAACTTGTAATCGATGTTTGTTCTGTCTTATTCTTGCTACTTGAGTTTGAGGAGAATTAAATACTTTGTATATGCTATTCAAATTGTCGCTGTGCTGGTAGAACCATCCGGTAGTATTTTCTTATTTGAATTTTATGGATATACTTTCAGTCATGACCTAAATTTTATTTTTGATCTATCGTAAACCAAACTTCTGAGGACCATACACCTGCAACTGCATGACTACATACATCATCTTTTGCTTTTAGATAGATCAGTTTGAGAAGCCCTTATTTTCTGAAAATTTTTAATTAATTCTCCCTTTTGTCAGGAATCAAGTAAGAATATTCAAATAGAAGCATTCCATGTATTTAAGGTATAAACTTTTTCTTCCTTTGCTTGTGGGCATCCTGTTGCTTTTCACTAAGATCTTCTTAATTGTTCGATTATTGTTCCACAAATTCCAGTTATTTGTTGCTAATCAAAATAAGCCTCCTGAGATAATAAGCATATTGACAACAAACAAAAAGAAGCTTCTTCGCTTACTCCAAGATATCAAGTTGGACAAAGGTACGCTGGAGGCTTTACATGTTCTGTTTTTTGGTTTGATTACATCACAAGATGTATGTTTCCGATATCTATGGTATATAAATGTATATCTGTATCTTTTTGTATTTATCCTTAATAAGACTCTAAATCCAAATGACAGTCATCTCCAAGATTTTTTTTTTTTTGTAGACAATTTATTATTCGCTTTCTTGTGTGGTAAGCATCAACATGGAGCAACTTTTTGGGGTACAGTTCCTGAATCATTTTTCTTGGACATCATTTTATGCAGAAGATGAGCAATTTGAAGGAGACAAAGCTCAAGTTATCAGGGAGATAGAAGCTCTTAACTAAGAGAGTACCTTTTGATAGGGTTCTTCACATGCTGTGTCATCTTTCAAACTCTACTTGTGATGTTAATAACTCAGGTTTGAACCATATTGCTTTCATGATCGCCTTCATGGTATGATATATTGTTGTACATATTAATTATCCACCAACAAGAAAATGCTCAAAGGACAACCTATAGAAACATCAATTTCTATATGCTGGTTATTGTGCAGCAAAAAAGAAATCAATTTCTGAAATATACTGATTCTTGGACAACAAAATTACCAAACCTACACTTGCTTTCATTAGCATAATTCATAGATAAAAAGAGAACTATTGATCTTTCCCATCCAACTTGAAGTATATGTTCATTTGAGGTTGTTCTATGTATATTATATACGTGTATTCTTTTTCAACCCCTTGGAAATAGCATGCATGTATTTTGAGTTTACATGTTGTATGCATGCCATAAACTTGAAAATTAGAGGTATATTATATTAAAATCACTATTTAATTTTCATAAGATATTATTTTTGTATAATTAGTAGCTATGATAAATTAAAAGACCAACTAGCAAATGATGAGCCAATAACAATGGAAAATTAAGTTATTAGCAAGTATGAAATCCATCCAAGATCATGAGCATGCATTACAAGATGAAGTCATCATTATGAAACATATATAGTTCAACAAAATCAAGCCAAACTTTGAGATCACATGAGGAGGATGTGATCATCATCATGCCCACAAGTAACATAATAATTTATGGATCTCTTGAGATCTTTCCCTTTGCCAATTGTAATTAAGCTTTCCAACCCACCATATGATGTCTGCTTCGTTCCAGTTCTCTATTTGCCTGAATCTTCAGCATCTCACATGCCTCAAAGAGAACCACTAGTCATTTATATTATTTTTCTCAAACTTTGCTTGCATAGTAGAATCAAAATAAAACAAAATTGAAAATACTAATAGCAGAATCAAACCTGTTAGTACTATTATTTCATCTCACGTACAAGGATTACGGACATGTGTCAAACACCATAATAGCTTCGCGACCACATGGTCGTTAGTCGTCGACAACTGCTCGTCACCCTCATGCTTGTCGTTCGTCGTCCATCCTCTTCCTCTATTGTTTCTTCTTCTTTCAACATACATACATATGGACCACGAAATAGGTCCGTCCATCAATATTCCTTATTGAGCGAGTTGTGTCCTCCATATTAATCGATCATTTTTGGGGTCCATCTCCACCACCACCACCTTCGCTTCAAAGCCAAGTCCAAATTGCAAGCATACAAACACCCATCATTCTCTCCACCATTAATCCTCAAACCCATCATTTTTGCACCTCCAAATCAATTGCACGCACCAAACTTTGATTCCCCCATCTCCACATTTCCCTCTCTCTTCCTTGCCTTCAAAGTTAAAGCACCACATTTGCATGAGCGAACATTGCACCATCGCCACCATATTGTCTTACTCCCCCAACCTTTCCTCGCTCCTCTATCGCACACTCTCCTCTCTATCCACTATGTCTCCCTCTCTCCTCCTCCTCCTCCTCTTCCTTGGCTTGTGGGTGACGTCCGCCACCGCCCGCTGCACCATCACCACCTTCGCCAAGAGCTACAACAAGTGCGTCACTCTCCCCACTCAAGGAGCCTCCTTGGCGTGGACGTACCACCCCCTCAACGCCACGCTCGACCTCGCCTTCTCCGGCTCCTTCATATCCCCCTCCGGCTGGATCGCATGGGGCCTCAACCCCGACTCCCCCGCCATGACCGGCGCCCACGCCCTCGTCGCCTTCTCCGATCCCACCTCTGGCGGCCTCCTCCTCCTCCCCTTCGTCCTCGACCCCTCCGTCAAGCTCCAGCGCGCCCCGCTCCTGTCCCGCCCCTTCGGCCTCCACCTCCTCTCCTCCTCCGCCGTCCTCCGCGGCGCCCCATCCGCCCGCGCCGGCGCCGAGGTCCAGATCTTCGCCATCCTCAAGCTCTCCCCCAACCGCACCCGCCTCCACCACGTGTGGAACCGCGGCCTCTACGTGCAGGGGTACTCGCCGACGATCCACCCCACCGCACCCTCCGACCTCGCCTCCCGCG
>NW_027021246.1:7500-10000 GCF_036884655.1 Musa acuminata AAA Group | reverse complement strand
AAGCCCCATCCAGCCCTGTGCCACCCGGGGGGTTCCAGGGTGCTGAGATGGCTGACATTTTGCTCCGCTCACGACGGTCACCGCGCGACGCAAGAACAGCCCAAAAACAGGCCAAAACGGCCCAAAAACGGGCCAAAACTGGCCATTTTTGGCTGCGCGAGCGAGCAGCGAGCGGCGGACAGCGAGCGAAGCGAGAGGCATCACCGTCCCTGCTATACGAAAGCCCCATCCAGCCCTGTGCCACCCGGGGGGTTCCAGGGTGCTGAGATGGCTGACATTTTGCTCCGCTCAAGATGGTCACCGCGCAACGCAAAAACAGGCCAAAAACTGGCCAAAACGGGCCAAAACTGGCCATTTTTGGCTGCGCGAGCGAGCGGCGAGCGGCGGACAGCGAGCGAAGCGAGAGGCAGCACCGTCCCTGCTATACGAAAGCCCCATCCAGCCCTGTGCCACCCGGGGGGTTCCAGGGTGCTGAGATGGCTGACATTTTGCTCCGCTCACGACGGTCACCGCGCGACGCAAGAACAGGCCAAAAACTGGCCAAAACGGCCCAAAAACGGGCCAAAACTGGCCATTTTTGGCTGCGCGAGCGAGCGGCGAGCGGCGGACAACGAGCGAAGCGAGAGGCAGCACCATCCCTGCTATACGAAAGCCCCATCCAGCCCTGTGCCACCCGGGGGGTTCCAGGGTGCTGAGATGGCTGACATTTTGCTCCGCTCACGACGGTCACCGCGCGACGCAAGAACAGCCCAAAAACAGGCCAAAACGGCCCAAAAACGGGACAAAACTGGCCATTTTTGGCTGCGCGAGCGAGCGGCGAGCGGCGGACAGCGAGCTAAGCGAGAGGCAGCACCGTCCCTGCTATACGAAAGCCCCATCCAGCCCTGTGCCACCCGGGGGGTTCCAGGGTGCTGAGATGGCTGACATTTTGCTCCGCTCACGACGGTCACCGCGCGACGCAAGAACAGGCCAAAAACAGGCCAAAACGGCCCAAAAACGGGCCAAAACTGGCCATTTTTGCTGCGTGAGCGAGCAGCGAGCGGCGGACAGCGAGCGAAGCGAGAGGCATCACCGTCCCTGCTATACGAAAGCCCCATCCAGCCCTGTGCCACCCGGGGGGGTTCCAGGGTGCTGACGATGGCTGACATTCTTGCTCCGCTCAAGATGGTCACCGCGCAACCGCAAAAACAGGCCAAAAACTGGCCAAAACGGGCCAAAACTGGCCATTTTTGGCTGCGGCGAGCGAGCGATGCGAGCGAGCGAACAGCGAGCGAAGCGAGAGAGCAGCACCGTCCCTGCTATACGAAAGCCCCATCCAGCCCTGTGCACCCGGGGGTTCCAGGGTGCTGAGATGCTGACATTTTGCTCCGCTCACGACGGTCACCGCGCGACGCAAGAACAGGCCAAAAACTGGCCAAGAACGGCCCAAAAACGGGCCAAAACTGGCCATTTTTGGCTGCTGCGCGAGCGAGGCGCGAGCGGCGGACAGCGAGCGAAGCGAGAGGCAGCACCGTCCTGCTATACGAAAGCCCCATCCAGCCTGTGCCACCCGGGGGGTTCCAGGGTGCTGAGATGGCTGACATTTTGCTCCGCTCACGACGGTCACCGCGCGACGCAAGAACAGCCCAAAAACAGGCCAAAACGGCCCAAAAACGGGACAAAACTGGCCATTTTTGGCTGCGCGAGCGAGCGGTCGAGCGGCGGACAGCGAGCGAAGCGAGAGGCAGCACCTGTCCCTGCTATACGACTAAGCCCCATCCAGCCCTGTGCCACCCGGGGGGTTCCAGGGTGCTGAGATGGCTGACATTTTGCTCCGCTCACGACGGTCACCGCGCGACGCAAGAACAGCCCAAAAACAGGCCAAAACGGCCCAGAAAACGGGCCAAAACTGGCCATTTTTGGCTGCTGCGAGCGAGCAGCTGAGCGGCGGCGAGCGAGCGAGCGAAGCGAGAGAGCATCACCGTCCCTGCTATACGAAAAGCCCCATCCAGCCCTGTGCCACCCGGGGGGTTCCAGGGTGCTGAGATGGCTGACATTTTGCTCCGCTCAAGATGGTCACCGCGCAACGCAAAAACAGGCCAAAAACTGGCCAAAACGGGCCAAAACTGGCCATTTTTGGACTGCTGCGAGCGAGCGTGCGAGCGGCGAACAGCGAGCGAAGCGAGAGGCAGCACCGTCCCTGCTATACGAAAGCCCCATCCAGCCCTGTGCCACCCGGGGGGTTCCAGGGTGCTGAGATGGCTGACATTTTGCTCCGCTCACGACGGTCACCGCGCGACGCAAGAACAGGCCAAAAACTGGCCAAAACGGCCCAAAAAACGGGCCAAAACTGGCCATTTTTGGCTGCGCGATACGCGAGCGGCGAGCGGCGGACAGCGAGCGAATGCGAGAGGCAGCACCGTCCCTGCTATACGAAAGCCCCATCCAGCCCTGTGCCACCCGGGGGGTTCCAGGGTGCTGAGATGGCTGACATTTTGCTCCGCTCACGACGGTCACCGCG
>NW_027021245.1:17500-19472 GCF_036884655.1 Musa acuminata AAA Group | reverse complement strand
CGCTCGCGCAGCCAAAAATGGCCAGTTTTGGCCCGTTTTTGGGCTGTTTTGGCCTGTTTTTGGTCTGTTCTGGCGTGGCGCGGTGACCGTCGTGAGCGGAGCAAAACGTCAGCCATCTCAGCACCTTGGAACCCCCCGGGTGGCACAGGGCTGGATGGGGCTTTCGTATAGCAGGGACGGTGCTGCCTCACGCTTCGCTCGCTGTTCGCCGCTCGCCGCTCGCTCGCGCAACCTAAAATGGCCAGTTTTGGCCCGTTTTTGGGCTGTTTTGGCCTGTTTTTGGTCCGTTCTTGCGTGGCACGGCGACCGTCGTGAGCGGAGCAAAACGTCAGCCATCTCAGCACCCTGGAACCCCCCGGGTGGCACAGGGCTGGATGGGGCTTTCGTATAGCAGGGACGGTGCTGCCTCTCGCTTCGCTCGCTGTTCGCCGCTCACCGCTCGCTCGCTCAGCCAAAAATGGCCAGTTTTGGCCCGTTTTTGGGCTGTTTTGGCCTGTTTTTGGTCCGTTCTTGCATGGCGCGGTGACCGTCGTGAGCGGAGCAAAACGTCAGCCATCTCAGCACCCTGGAACCCCCCGGGTGGCACAGGGCTGGATGGGGCTTTCGTATAGCAGGGACGGTGCTGCCTCACGCTTCGCTCGCTGTTCGCCGCTCGCCGCTCGCTCGCGCAGCCAAAAATGACCAGTTTTGGCCCGTTTTTGGGCTGTTTTGGCCTGTTTATGGTCCGTTCTTGCGTGGTGCGGTGACCGTCGTGAGCGGAGCAAAACGTCAGCCATCTCAGCACCCTGGAACCCCCCGGGTGGCACAGGGCTGGATGGGGCTTTCGTATATAGCAGGGACGGTGCTGCCTCTCGCTTCGCTCGCTGTCCGCCGCTCGCCGCTCGCTCGCGCAGCCAAAAATGGCCAGTTTTGGCCCGTTTTTGGGCCGTTTTGGCCAGTTTTTGGCCTGTTCTTGCATTGCGCGGTGACCGTCGAGAGCGGAGCAAAACGTCAGCCATCTCAGCACCCTGGAACCCCCCGGGTGGCACAGGGCTGGATGGGGCTTTCGTATAGCAGGGACGGTGCTGCCTCTCGCTTCGCTCGCTGTCCGCCGCTCGCCGCTCGCTCGTGCAGCCAAAAATGGCCAGTTTTGGCCCGTTTTTGGGCCGTTTTGGCCAGTTTTTGGCCTGTTCTTGCATTGCGCGGTGACCGTCGAGAGCGGAGCAAAACGTCAGCCATCTCAGCACCCTGGAACCCCCCGGGTGGCACAGGGCTGGATGGGGCTTTCGTATAGCAGGGACGGTGCTGCCTCTCGCTTCGCTCGCTGTCCGCCGCTCGCCGCTCGCTCGTGCAGCCAAAAATGGCCAGTTTTGGCCCGTTTTTGGGCCGTTTTGGCCAGTTTTTGGCCTGTTCTTGCATTGCGCGGTGACCGTCGAGAGCGGAGCAAAACGTCAGCCATCTCAGCACCCTGGAACCCCCCGGGTGGCACAGGGCTGGATGGGGCTTTCGTATAGCAGGGACGGTGCTGCCTCTCGCTTCGCTCGCTGTCCGCCGCTCGCCGCTCGCTCGTGCAGCCAAAAATGGCCAGTTTTGGCCCGTTTTTGGGCCGTTTTGGCCAGTTTTTGGCCTGTTCTTGCATTGCGCGGTGACCGTCGAGAGCGGAGCAAAACGTCAGCCATCTCAGCACCCTGGAACCCCCCGGGTGGCACAGGGCTGGATGGGGCTTTCGTATAGCAGGGACGGTGCTGCCTCTCGCTTCGCTCGCTGTCCGCCGCTCGCCGCTCGCTCGTGCAGCCAAAAATGGCCAGTTTTGGCCCGTTTTTGGGCCGTTTTGGCCAGTTTTTGGCCTGTTCTTGCATTGCGCGGTGACCGTCGAGAGCGGAGCAAAACGTCAGCCATCTCAGCACCCTGGAACCCCCCGGGTGGCACAGGGCTGGATGGGGCTTTCGTATAGCAGGGACGGTGCTGCCTCTCGCTTCGCTCGCTGTCCGCC
>NW_027021245.1:5000-7500 GCF_036884655.1 Musa acuminata AAA Group | reverse complement strand
CGCGCAGCCAAAAATGACCAGTTTTGGCCCGTTTTTGGGCTGTTTTGGCCTGTTTATGGTCCGTTCTTGCGTGGTGCGGTGACCGTCGTGAGCGGAGCAAAACGTCAGCCATCTCAGCACCCTGGAACCCCCCGGGTGGCACAGGGCTGGATGGGGCTTTCGTATATAGCAGGGACGGTGCTGCCTCTCGCTTCGCTCGCTGTCCGCCGCTCGCCGCTCGCTCGCGCAGCCAAAAATGGCCAGTTTTGGCCCGTTTTTGGGCCGTTTTGGCCAGTTTTTGGCCTGTTCTTGCATTGCGCGGTGACCGTCGAGAGCGGAGCAAAACGTCAGCCATCTCAGCACCCTGGAACCCCCCGGGTGGCACAGGGCTGGATGGGGCTTTCGTATAGCAGGGACGGTGCTGCCTCTCGCTTCGCTCGCTGTCCGCCGCTCGCCGCTCGCTCGTGCAGCCAAAAATGGCCAGTTTTGGCCCGTTTTTGGGCCGTTTTGGCCAGTTTTTGGCCTGTTCTTGCATTGCGCGGTGACCGTCGAGAGCGGAGCAAAACGTCAGCCATCTCAGCACCCTGGAACCCCCCGGGTGGCACAGGGCTGGATGGGGCTTTCGTATAGCAGGGACGGTGCTGCCTCTCGCTTCGCTCGCTGTCCGCCGCTCGCCGCTCGCTCGTGCAGCCAAAAATGGCCAGTTTTGGCCCGTTTTTGGGCCGTTTTGGCCAGTTTTTGGCCTGTTCTTGCATTGCGCGGTGACCGTCGAGAGCGGAGCAAAACGTCAGCCATCTCAGCACCCTGGAACCCCCCGGGTGGCACAGGGCTGGATGGGGCTTTCGTATAGCAGGGACGGTGCTGCCTCTCGCTTCGCTCGCTGTCCGCCGCTCGCCGCTCGCTCGTGCAGCCAAAAATGGCCAGTTTTGGCCCGTTTTTGGGCCGTTTTGGCCAGTTTTTGGCCTGTTCTTGCATTGCGCGGTGACCGTCGAGAGCGGAGCAAAACGTCAGCCATCTCAGCACCCTGGAACCCCCCGGGTGGCACAGGGCTGGATGGGGCTTTCGTATAGCAGGGACGGTGCTGCCTCTCGCTTCGCTCGCTGTCCGCCGCTCGCCGCTCGCTCGTGCAGCCAAAAATGGCCAGTTTTGGCCCGTTTTTGGGCCGTTTTGGCCAGTTTTTGGCCTGTTCTTGCATTGCGCGGTGACCGTCGAGAGCGGAGCAAAACGTCAGCCATCTCAGCACCCTGGAACCCCCCGGGTGGCACAGGGCTGGATGGGGCTTTCGTATAGCAGGGACGGTGCTGCCTCTCGCTTCGCTCGCTGTCCGCCGCTCGCCGCTCGCTCGCGCAGCCAAAAATGGCCAGTTTTGGCCCGTTTTTGGGCCGTTTTGGCCAGTTTTTGGCCTGTTCTTGCATTGCGCGGTGACCGTCGAGAGCGGAGCAAAACGTCAGCCATCTCAGCACCCTGGAACCCCCCGGGTGGCACAGGGCTGGATGGGGCTTTCGTATAGCAGGGACGGTGCTGCCTCTCGCTTCGCTCGCTGTCCGCCGCTCGCCGCTCGCGCAGCCAAAAATGGCCAGTTTTGGCCCGTTTTTGGGCCGTTTTGGCCAGTTTTTGGCCTGTTCTTGCATTGCGCGGTGACCGTCGAGAGCGGAGCAAAACGTCAGCCATCTCAGCACCCTGGAACCCCCCGGGTGGCACAGGGCTGGATGGGGCTTTCGTATAGCAGGGACGGTGCTGCCTCTCGCTTCGCTCGCTGTTCGCCGCTCGCCGCTCGCTCGCGCAGCCAAAAATGGCCAGTTTTGGCCCGTTTTTGGGCTGTTTTGGCCAGTTTTTGGCCTGTTCTTGCGTGGTGCGGTGACCGTCGTGAGCGGAGCAAAACGTCAGCCATCTCAGCACCCTGGAACCCCCCGGGTGGCACAGGGCTGGATGGGGCTTTCGTATAGCAGGGACGGTGCTGCCTCTCGCTTCGCTCGCTGTTCGCCGCTCGCCGCTCGCTCGCGCAGCCAAAAATGGCCAGTTTTGGCCCGTTTTTGGGCTGTTTTGGCCTGTTTTTGGGCTGTTCTTGTGTGGCGCGGTGACCGTCGTGAGCGGAGCAAAATGTCAGCCATCTCAGCACCCTGGAACCCCCCGGGTGGCACAGGGCTGGATGGGGCTTTCGTATAGCAGGGACGGTGCTGCCTCGCGCTTCGCTCGCTGTTCGCCGCTCTCCGCTCGCTCGCGCAGCAAAAAATGGCCAGTTTTGGCCCGTTTTTGGGCTGTTTTGGCCAGTTTTTGGCCTGTTCTTGCGTGCCGCGGCGACCGTCGTGAGCGGAGCAAAACGTCAGCCATCTCAGCACCCTGGAACCCCCCGGGTGGCACAGGGCTGGATGGGGCTTTCGTATAGCAGGGACGGTGCTGCCTCTCGCTTCGCTCGCTGTCCGCCGCTCGCTGCTCGCTCGCGCAGCCAAAAATGGCCAGTTTTGGCCCGTTTTTGGGCTGTTTTGGCCTGTTTTTGGGCTGTTCTTGTGTGCCGCGGCGA
>NW_027021244.1:25000-26211 GCF_036884655.1 Musa acuminata AAA Group | reverse complement strand
AACCCCCCGGGTGGCACAGGGCTGGATGGGGCTTTCGTATAGCAGGGACGGTGCTGCCTCTCGCTTCGCTCGCTGTCCGCCGCTCGCCGCTCGCTCGCGCAGCCAAAAATGGCCAGTTTTGGCCCGTTTTTGGGCCGTTTTGGCCAGTTTTTGGCCTGTTCTTGCATTGCGCGGTGACCGTCGAGAGCGGAGCAAAACGTCAGCCATCTCAGCACCCTGGAACCCCCCGGGTGGCACAGGGCTGGATGGGGCTTTCGTATAGCAGGGACGGTGCTGCCTCTCGCTTCGCTCGCTGTCCGCCGCTCGCCGCTCGCGCAGCCAAAAATGGCCAGTTTTGGCCCGTTTTTGGGCCGTTTTGGCCAGTTTTTGGCCTGTTCTTGCATTGCGCGGTGACCGTCGAGAGCGGAGCAAAACGTCAGCCATCTCAGCACCCTGGAACCCCCCGGGTGGCACAGGGCTGGATGGGGCTTTCGTATAGCAGGGACGGTGCTGCCTCTCGCTTCGCTCGCTGTTCGCCGCTCGCCGCTCGCTCGCGCAGCCAAAAATGGCCAGTTTTGGCCCGTTTTTGGGCTGTTTTGGCCAGTTTTTGGCCTGTTCTTGCGTGGTGCGGTGACCGTCGTGAGCGGAGCAAAACGTCAGCCATCTCAGCACCCTGGAACCCCCCGGGTGGCACAGGGCTGGATGGGGCTTTCGTATAGCAGGGACGGTGCAGCCTCTCGCTTCGCTCGCTGTTCGCCGCTCGCCGCTCGCTCGCGCAGCCAAAAATGGCCAGTTTTGGCCCGTTTTTGGGCTGTTTTGGCCTGTTTTTGGGCTGTTCTTGTGTGGCGCGGTGACCGTCGTGAGCGGAGCAAAATGTCAGCCATCTCAGCACCCTGGAACCCCCCGGGTGGCACAGGGCTGGATGGGGCTTTCGTATAGCAGGGACGGTGCTGCCTCGCGCTTCGCTCGCTGTTCGCCGCTCTCCGCTCGCTCGCGCAGCAAAAAATGGCCAGTTTTGGCCCGTTTTTGGGCTGTTTTGGCCAGTTTTTGGCCTGTTCTTGCGTGCCGCGGCGACCGTCGTGAGCGGAGCAAAACGTCAGCCATCTCAGCACCCTGGAACCCCCCGGGTGGCACAGGGCTGGATGGGGCTTTCGTATAGCAGGGACGGTGCTGCCTCTCGCTTCGCTCGCTGTCCGCCGCTCGCTGCTCGCTCGCGCAGCCAAAAATGGCCA
>NW_027021244.1:2500-5000 GCF_036884655.1 Musa acuminata AAA Group | reverse complement strand
TTGGCCTGTTTTTGGTCCGTTCTTGCATGGCGCGGTGACCGTCGTGAGCGGAGCAAAACGTCAGCCATCTCAGCACCCTGGAACCCCCCGGGTGGCACAGGGCTGGATGGGGCTTTCGTATAGCAGGGACGGTGCTGCCTCACGCTTCGCTCGCTGTTCGCCGCTCGCCGCTCGCTCGCGCAGCCAAAAATGACCAGTTTTGGCCCGTTTTTGGGCTGTTTTGGCCTGTTTATGGTCCGTTCTTGCGTGGTGCGGTGACCGTCGTGAGCGGAGCAAAACGTCAGCCATCTCAGCACCCTGGAACCCCCCGGGTGGCACAGGGCTGGATGGGGCTTTCGTATATAGCAGGGACGGTGCTGCCTCTCGCTTCGCTCGCTGTCCGCCGCTCGCCGCTCGCTCGCGCAGCCAAAAATGGCCAGTTTTGGCCCGTTTTTGGGCCGTTTTGGCCAGTTTTTGGCCTGTTCTTGCATTGCGCGGTGACCGTCGAGAGCGGAGCAAAACGTCAGCCATCTCAGCACCCTGGAACCCCCCGGGTGGCACAGGGCTGGATGGGGCTTTCGTATAGCAGGGACGGTGCTGCCTCTCGCTTCGCTCGCTGTCCGCCGCTCGCCGCTCGCTCGTGCAGCCAAAAATGGCCAGTTTTGGCCCGTTTTTGGGCCGTTTTGGCCAGTTTTTGGCCTGTTCTTGCATTGCGCGGTGACCGTCGAGAGCGGAGCAAAACGTCAGCCATCTCAGCACCCTGGAACCCCCCGGGTGGCACAGGGCTGGATGGGGCTTTCGTATAGCAGGGACGGTGCTGCCTCTCGCTTCGCTCGCTGTCCGCCGCTCGCCGCTCGCTCGTGCAGCCAAAAATGGCCAGTTTTGGCCCGTTTTTGGGCCGTTTTGGCCAGTTTTTGGCCTGTTCTTGCATTGCGCGGTGACCGTCGAGAGCGGAGCAAAACGTCAGCCATCTCAGCACCCTGGAACCCCCCGGGTGGCACAGGGCTGGATGGGGCTTTCGTATAGCAGGGACGGTGCTGCCTCTCGCTTCGCTCGCTGTCCGCCGCTCGCCGCTCGCTCGTGCAGCCAAAAATGGCCAGTTTTGGCCCGTTTTTGGGCCGTTTTGGCCAGTTTTTGGCCTGTTCTTGCATTGCGCGGTGACCGTCGAGAGCGGAGCAAAACGTCAGCCATCTCAGCACCCTGGAACCCCCCGGGTGGCACAGGGCTGGATGGGGCTTTCGTATAGCAGGGACGGTGCTGCCTCTCGCTTCGCTCGCTGTCCGCCGCTCGCCGCTCGCTCGTGCAGCCAAAAATGGCCAGTTTTGGCCCGTTTTTGGGCCGTTTTGGCCAGTTTTTGGCCTGTTCTTGCATTGCGCGGTGACCGTCGAGAGCGGAGCAAAACGTCAGCCATCTCAGCACCCTGGAACCCCCCGGGTGGCACAGGGCTGGATGGGGCTTTCGTATAGCAGGGACGGTGCTGCCTCTCGCTTCGCTCGCTGTCCGCCGCTCGCCGCTCGCTCGCGCAGCCAAAAATGGCCAGTTTTGGCCCGTTTTTGGGCCGTTTTGGCCAGTTTTTGGCCTGTTCTTGCATTGCGCGGTGACCGTCGAGAGCGGAGCAAAACGTCAGCCATCTCAGCACCCTGGAACCCCCCGGGTGGCACAGGGCTGGATGGGGCTTTCGTATAGCAGGGACGGTGCTGCCTCTCGCTTCGCTCGCTGTCCGCCGCTCGCCGCTCGCGCAGCCAAAAATGGCCAGTTTTGGCCCGTTTTTGGGCCGTTTTGGCCAGTTTTTGGCCTGTTCTTGCATTGCGCGGTGACCGTCGAGAGCGGAGCAAAACGTCAGCCATCTCAGCACCCTGGAACCCCCCGGGTGGCACAGGGCTGGATGGGGCTTTCGTATAGCAGGGACGGTGCTGCCTCTCGCTTCGCTCGCTGTTCGCCGCTCGCCGCTCGCTCGCGCAGCCAAAAATGGCCAGTTTTGGCCCGTTTTTGGGCTGTTTTGGCCAGTTTTTGGCCTGTTCTTGCGTGGTGCGGTGACCGTCGTGAGCGGAGCAAAACGTCAGCCATCTCAGCACCCTGGAACCCCCCGGGTGGCACAGGGCTGGATGGGGCTTTCGTATAGCAGGGACGGTGCTGCCTCTCGCTTCGCTCGCTGTTCGCCGCTCGCCGCTCGCTCGCGCAGCCAAAAATGGCCAGTTTTGGCCCGTTTTTGGGCTGTTTTGGCCTGTTTTTGGGCTGTTCTTGTGTGGCGCGGTGACCGTCGTGAGCGGAGCAAAATGTCAGCCATCTCAGCACCCTGGAACCCCCCGGGTGGCACAGGGCTGGATGGGGCTTTCGTATAGCAGGGACGGTGCTGCCTCGCGCTTCGCTCGCTGTTCGCCGCTCTCCGCTCGCTCGCGCAGCAAAAAATGGCCAGTTTTGGCCCGTTTTTGGGCTGTTTTGGCCAGTTTTTGGCCTGTTCTTGCGTGCCGCGGCGACCGTCGTGAGCGGAGCAAAACGTCAGCCATCTCAGCACCCTGGA
>NW_027021243.1:12500-15000 GCF_036884655.1 Musa acuminata AAA Group | reverse complement strand
CAAAAACGGGCCAAAACTGGCCATTTTTGGCTGCGCGAGCGAGCGGCGAGCGGCGAACAGCGAGCGAAGCGAGAGGCAGCACCGTCCCTGCTATACGAAAGCCCCATCCAGCCCTGTGCCACCCGGGGGGTTCCAGGGTGCTGAGATGGCTGACGTTTTGCTCCGCTCACGACGGTCACCGCACCACGCAAGAACAGGCCAAAAACTGGCCAAAACAGCCCAAAAACGGGCCAAAACTGGCCATTTTTGGCTGCGCGAGCGAGCGGCGAGCGGCGAACAGCGAGCGAAGCGAGAGGCAGCACCGTCCCTGCTATACGAAAGCCCCATCCAGCCCTGTGCCACCCGGGGGGTTCCAGGGTGCTGAGATGGCTGACGTTTTGCTCCGCTCTCGACGGTCACCGCGCAATGCAAGAACAGGCCAAAAACTGGCCAAAACGGCCCAAAAACGGGCCAAAACTGGCCATTTTTGGCTGCGCGAGCGGCGAGCGGCGGACAGCGAGCGAAGCGAGAGGCAGCACCGTCCCTGCTATACGAAAGCCCCATCCAGCCCTGTGCCACCCGGGGGGTTCCAGGGTGCTGAGATGGCTGACGTTTTGCTCCGCTCTCGACGGTCACCGCGCAATGCAAGAACAGGCCAAAAACTGGCCAAAACGGCCCAAAAACGGGCCAAAACTGGCCATTTTTGGCTGCGCGAGCGAGCGGCGAGCGGCGGACAGCGAGCGAAGCGAGAGGCAGCACCGTCCCTGCTATACGAAAGCCCCATCCAGCCCTGTGCCACCCGGGGGGTTCCAGGGTGCTGAGATGGCTGACGTTTTGCTCCGCTCTCGACGGTCACCGCGCAATGCAAGAACAGGCCAAAAACTGGCCAAAACGGCCCAAAAACGGGCCAAAACTGGCCATTTTTGGCTGCACGAGCGAGCGGCGAGCGGCGGACAGCGAGCGAAGCGAGAGGCAGCACCGTCCCTGCTATACGAAAGCCCCATCCAGCCCTGTGCCACCCGGGGGGTTCCAGGGTGCTGAGATGGCTGACGTTTTGCTCCGCTCTCGACGGTCACCGCGCAATGCAAGAACAGGCCAAAAACTGGCCAAAACGGCCCAAAAACGGGCCAAAACTGGCCATTTTTGGCTGCACGAGCGAGCGGCGAGCGGCGGACAGCGAGCGAAGCGAGAGGCAGCACCGTCCCTGCTATACGAAAGCCCCATCCAGCCCTGTGCCACCCGGGGGGTTCCAGGGTGCTGAGATGGCTGACGTTTTGCTCCGCTCTCGACGGTCACCGCGCAATGCAAGAACAGGCCAAAAACTGGCCAAAACGGCCCAAAAACGGGCCAAAACTGGCCATTTTTGGCTGCACGAGCGAGCGGCGAGCGGCGGACAGCGAGCGAAGCGAGAGGCAGCACCGTCCCTGCTATACGAAAGCCCCATCCAGCCCTGTGCCACCCGGGGGGTTCCAGGGTGCTGAGATGGCTGACGTTTTGCTCCGCTCTCGACGGTCACCGCGCAATGCAAGAACAGGCCAAAAACTGGCCAAAACGGCCCAAAAACGGGCCAAAACTGGCCATTTTTGGCTGCACGAGCGAGCGGCGAGCGGCGGACAGCGAGCGAAGCGAGAGGCAGCACCGTCCCTGCTATACGAAAGCCCCATCCAGCCCTGTGCCACCCGGGGGGTTCCAGGGTGCTGAGATGGCTGACGTTTTGCTCCGCTCTCGACGGTCACCGCGCAATGCAAGAACAGGCCAAAAACTGGCCAAAACGGCCCAAAAACGGGCCAAAACTGGCCATTTTTGGCTGCGCGAGCGAGCGGCGAGCGGCGGACAGCGAGCGAAGCGAGAGGCAGCACCGTCCCTGCTATATACGAAAGCCCCATCCAGCCCTGTGCCACCCGGGGGGTTCCAGGGTGCTGAGATGGCTGACGTTTTGCTCCGCTCACGACGGTCACCGCACCACGCAAGAACGGACCATAAACAGGCCAAAACAGCCCAAAAACGGGCCAAAACTGGTCATTTTTGGCTGCGCGAGCGAGCGGCGAGCGGCGAACAGCGAGCGAAGCGTGAGGCAGCACCGTCCCTGCTATACGAAAGCCCCATCCAGCCCTGTGCCACCCGGGGGGTTCCAGGGTGCTGAGATGGCTGACGTTTTGCTCCGCTCACGACGGTCACCGCGCCATGCAAGAACGGACCAAAAACAGGCCAAAACAGCCCAAAAACGGGCCAAAACTGGCCATTTTTGGCTGAGCGAGCGAGCGGTGAGCGGCGAACAGCGAGCGAAGCGAGAGGCAGCACCGTCCCTGCTATACGAAAGCCCCATCCAGCCCTGTGCCACCCGGGGGGTTCCAGGGTGCTGAGATGGCTGACGTTTTGCTCCGCTCACGACGGTCGCCGTGCCACGCAAGAACGGACCAAAAACAGGCCAAAACAGCCCAAAAACGGGCCAAAACTGGCCATTTTAGGTTGCGCGAGCGAGCGGCGAGCGGCGAACAGCGAGCGAAGCGTGAGGCAGCAC
>NW_027021243.1:0-2500 GCF_036884655.1 Musa acuminata AAA Group | reverse complement strand
AAAGCCCCATCCAGCCCTGTGCCACCCGGGGGGTTCCAGGGTGCTGAGATGGCTGACGTTTTGCTCCGCTCTCGACGGTCACCGCGCAATGCAAGAACAGGCCAAAAACTGGCCAAAACGGCCCAAAAACGGGCCAAAACTGGCCATTTTTGGCTGCACGAGCGAGCGGCGAGCGGCGGACAGCGAGCGAAGCGAGAGGCAGCACCGTCCCTGCTATACGAAAGCCCCATCCAGCCCTGTGCCACCCGGGGGGTTCCAGGGTGCTGAGATGGCTGACGTTTTGCTCCGCTCTCGACGGTCACCGCGCAATGCAAGAACAGGCCAAAAACTGGCCAAAACGGCCCAAAAACGGGCCAAAACTGGCCATTTTTGGCTGCACGAGCGAGCGGCGAGCGGCGGACAGCGAGCGAAGCGAGAGGCAGCACCGTCCCTGCTATACGAAAGCCCCATCCAGCCCTGTGCCACCCGGGGGGTTCCAGGGTGCTGAGATGGCTGACGTTTTGCTCCGCTCTCGACGGTCACCGCGCAATGCAAGAACAGGCCAAAAACTGGCCAAAACGGCCCAAAAACGGGCCAAAACTGGCCATTTTTGGCTGCGCGAGCGAGCGGCGAGCGGCGGACAGCGAGCGAAGCGAGAGGCAGCACCGTCCCTGCTATATACGAAAGCCCCATCCAGCCCTGTGCCACCCGGGGGGTTCCAGGGTGCTGAGATGGCTGACGTTTTGCTCCGCTCACGACGGTCACCGCACCACGCAAGAACGGACCATAAACAGGCCAAAACAGCCCAAAAACGGGCCAAAACTGGTCATTTTTGGCTGCGCGAGCGAGCGGCGAGCGGCGAACAGCGAGCGAAGCGTGAGGCAGCACCGTCCCTGCTATACGAAAGCCCCATCCAGCCCTGTGCCACCCGGGGGGTTCCAGGGTGCTGAGATGGCTGACGTTTTGCTCCGCTCACGACGGTCACCGCGCCATGCAAGAACGGACCAAAAACAGGCCAAAACAGCCCAAAAACGGGCCAAAACTGGCCATTTTTGGCTGAGCGAGCGAGCGGTGAGCGGCGAACAGCGAGCGAAGCGAGAGGCAGCACCGTCCCTGCTATACGAAAGCCCCATCCAGCCCTGTGCCACCCGGGGGGTTCCAGGGTGCTGAGATGGCTGACGTTTTGCTCCGCTCACGACGGTCGCCGTGCCACGCAAGAACGGACCAAAAACAGGCCAAAACAGCCCAAAAACGGGCCAAAACTGGCCATTTTAGGTTGCGCGAGCGAGCGGCGAGCGGCGAACAGCGAGCGAAGCGTGAGGCAGCACCGTCCCTGCTATACGAAAGCCCCATCCAGCCCTGTGCCACCCGGGGGGTTCCAAGGTGCTGAGATGGCTGACGTTTTGCTCCGCTCACGACGGTCACCGCGCCACGCCAGAACAGACCAAAAACAGGCCAAAACAGCCCAAAAACGGGCCAAAACTGGCCATTTTTGGCTGCGCGAGCGAGCGGCGAGCGGCGAACAGCGAGCGAAGCGAGAAGCAGCACCGTCCATGCAATACGAAAGCCCAATCTAGCAAAGAACAGCCCAAAAGGAGGCAAAAACGGGGCAAAAGGGGCAAAAACGGGGCAAAACTTGGCCATCTTTGGTCGAGCGGCGGAGAGCCAGCGAGCGAAGTGTGGGGGCAGGGCAGCACCTGCCCTGTGTTGTTATCTGAATGCCCCATCTCGCCCTGTGTTGTTATCTGAAGGCCCCATCAAGCACGCGAAAAGGGCGAAACAGGCCAAAACACGACGGTCTGTCGTCGAACGAAGTATGCAGACGGGTCAAGAGCAGCCTTGGTTGGGGTCATTGTATTGTCTGAACCCAAACCCAACTGTATACAGGTGAGGTGAGGTGAGGTGAGGTGAGGTGAGCTGCGAGGCTGGTGAAGAAGCAAGCGAGGGCATCGAGGCCAAGGTGTATTGGTTGCTTGCAGCTGCTGCTCCCCTGATATGACGGTGAGTTCAGGCAACAACGGTATGATATGACGGTGGGGATGCTGCCCGTGCTGCAGACGTGCCACTGGCACCGCAGCACGTTGGTTGGTGCTTGCGCCTGCACAGCAGCAACGAAGTGGTAACAATGCATCGACCTGTGCAGTGACAGCTCCGTGATTGCTTGCGCCACATCGAATCAAAGGCAGGCACTCGGTCGCCACGTGCAGCGGCTCGTGCATTGCTGAGCGCTGCTGCACTTGGACATCTCATCGAATCAAAGGCACTCCGAAGTTGAATGCATCCCGTCGGATATTTCGAGCGTTCGACTGTCGCTTTCAACCTCGTCAGCGTGGAGGGCAGTGAATTTGGGGGGGAGGGGGGGACGAATCCGTGCGACGCAGGGCTGGATCTCAGTGGATCGTGGCAGCAAGGCCACTCTACCACTTACAATGCCCCATCGCGTATTTAAGTCGTCTGCAAAGGATTCGGCCCGTCGTCCGTGCGGAATTTCACTTCCCGATGGCCACCCGTGGCTATACCA
>NW_027021242.1:20000-24453 GCF_036884655.1 Musa acuminata AAA Group | reverse complement strand
CTCGAAATATCCGACGGGATGCATTCAACTTCGGAGTGCCTTTGATTCGATGAGATGTCCAAGTGCAGCAGCGCTCAGCAATGCACGAGCCGCTGCACGTGGCGACCGAGTGCCTGCCTTTGATTCGATGTGGCGCAAGCAATCACGGAGCTGTCACTGCACAGGTCGATGCATTGTTACCACTTCGTTGCTGCTGTGCAGGCGCAAGCACCAACCAACGTGCTGCGGTGCCAGTGGCACGTCTGCAGCACGGGCAGCATCCCCACCGTCATATCATACCGTTGTTGCCTGAACTCACCGTCATATCAGGGGAGCAGCAGCTGCAAGCAACCAATACACCTTGGCCTCGATGCCCTCGCTTGCTTCTTCACCAGCCTCGCAGCTCACCTCACCTCACCTCACCTCACCTGTATACAGTTGGGTTTGGGTTCAGACAATACAATGACCCCAACCAAGGCTGCTCTTGACCCGTCTGCATACTTCGTTCGACGACAGACCGTCGTGTTTTGGCCTGTTTCGCCCTTTTCGCGTGCTTGATGGGGCCTTCAGATAACAACACAGGGCGAGATGGGGCATTCAGATAACAACACAGGGCAGGTGCTGCCCTGCCCCCACACTTCGCTCGCTGGCTCTCCGCCGCTCGACCAAAGATGGCCAAGTTTTGCCCCGTTTTTGCCCCTTTTGCCCCGTTTTTGCCTCCTTTTGGGCTGTTCTTTGCTAGATTGGGCTTTCGTATAGCATGGACGGTGCTGCTTCTCGCTTCGCTCGCTGTTCGCCGCTCGCCGCTCGCTCGCGCAGCCAAAATGGCCAGTTTTGGCCCGTTTTTGGGCTGTTTTGGCCTGTTTTTGGTCTGTTCTGGCGTGGCGCGGTGACCGTCGTGAGCGGAGCAAATCGTCAGCCATCTCAGCACCTTGGAACCCCCCGGGTGGCACAGTGCTGGATGGGGCTTTCGTATAGCAGGGACGGTGCTGCCTCACGCTTCGCTCGCTGTTCGCCGCTCGCCGCTCGCTGCGCACCTAAAATGGCCAGTTTTGGCCCGTTTTTGGGCTGTTTTGGCCTGTTTTTGGTCCGTTCTTGCGTGGCACGGCGACCGTCGTGAGCGGAGCAATACGTCAGCCATCTCAGCACCCTGGAACCCCCCGGGTGGCACAGGCTGGATGGGGCTTTCGTATAGCAGGGACGGTGCTGCCTCTCGCTTCGCTCGCTGTTCGCCGCTCACCGCTCGCTCGCTCAGCCAAAAATGGCCAGTTTTGGCCCGTTTTTGGGCTGTTTTGGACTGTTTTGGTCCGTTCTGCATGGCGCGGTGACCGTCGTGAGCGGAGCAAATCGTCAGCCATCTCAGCACCCTGGAACCCCCCGGGTGGCACAGGGCTGGATGGGGCTTTCGTTATAGCAGGGACGGTGCTGCCTCACCGCTTCGCTCGCTGTTCGCCGCTCGCCGCTCGCTCGCCGCAGCCAAAAATGACCAGTTTTGGCCCGTTTTTGGGCTGTTTTGGCCTGTTTATGGTCCGTTCTTGCGTGGTGCGGTGACCGTCGTGAGCGGAGCAAAACGTCAGCCATCTCAGCACCCTGGAACCCCCCGGGTGGCACAGGGCTGGATGGGGCTTTCGTATATAGCAGGGACGGTGCTGCCTCTCGCTTCGCTCGCTGTCCGCCGCTCGCCGCTCGCTCGCGCAGCCAAAAATGGCCAGTTTTGGCCCGTTTTTGGGCGTTTTGGCCAGTTTTTGGCCTGTTCTTGCATTTGCGCGGGTGACCGTCGAGAGCGGAGCAAAACGTCAGCCATCTCAGCACCCTGGAACCCCCCGGGTGGCACAGGGCTGGATGGGGCTTTCGTATAGCAGGGACGGTGCTGCCTCTCGCTTCGCTCGCTGTCCGCCGCTCGCCGCTCGCTCGTGCAGCCAAAAATGGCCAGTTTTGGCCCGTTTTTGGGCCGTTTTGGCCAGTTTTTGGCCTGTTCTTGCATTGCGCGGTGACCGTCGAGAGCGGAGCAAAACGTCAGCCATCTCAGCACCCTGGAACCCCCCGGGTGGCACAGGCTGGATGGGGGCTTTCGTATAGCAGGGACGGTGCTGCCTCTCGCTTCGCTCGCTGTCCGCCGCTCGCCGCTCGCTCGTGCAGCCAAAAATGGCCAGTTTTGGCCCGTTTTTGGGCCGTTTTGGCCAGTTTTTGGCCTGTTCTTGCATTGGCGCGGTGGACCGTCGAGAGCGGAGCAAAACGTCAGCCATCTCAGCACCCTGGAACCCCCCGGGTGGCACAGGGCTGGATGGGGCTTTCGTATAGCAGGGACGGGTGCTGCCTCTCGCTTCGCTCGCTGTCCGCCTCGCACGCCGCTCGCTCGTGCAGCCAAAAATGGCCAGTTTTGGCCCGTTTTTGGGCCGTTTTGGCCAGTTTTTGGCCTGTTCTTGCATTGCGCGGTGACCGTCGAGAGCGGAGCAAAACGTCAGCCATCTCAGCACCCTGGAACCCCCCGGGTGGCACAGGGCTGGATGGGCTTTCGTATAGCAGGGACGGTGCTGCCTCTCGCTTCGCTCGCTGTCCGCCGCTCGCCTCGCTCGTGCAGCCAAAAATGGCCAGTTTTGGCCCGTTTTTGGGCCGTTTTGGCAGTTTTTGGCCTGTTCTTGCATTGCGCGGTGACCGTCGAGAGCGGAGCAAAACGTCAGCCATCTCAGCACCCTGGAACCCCCCGGGTGGCACAGGGCTGGATGGGCTTTCGTATAGCAGGGACGGTGCTGCCTCTCGCTTCGCTCGCTGTCCGCCGCTCGCGCGCTCGCTCGCGCAGCCAAAAATGGCCAGTTTGGCCCGTTTTTGGGCCGTTTTGGCCAGTTTTTGGCCTGTTCTGGCATTGCGCGGTGACCGTCGAGAGCGGAGCAAAACGTCAGCCATCTCAGCACCCTGGAACCCCCCGGGTGGCACAGGGCTGGATGGGGCTTTCGTATAGCAGGGACGGTGCTGCCTCTCGCTTCGCTCGCTGTCCGCCGCTCGCCGCTCGCGCAGCCAAAAATGGCCAGTTTTTGGCCCGTTTTTGGGCCGTTTTGGCCAGTTTTTGGCCTGTTCTTGCATTGCGCGGTGACCGTCGAGAGCGGAGCAAACGTCAGCCATCTCAGCACCCTGGAACCCCCCCGGGTGGCACAGGGCTGGATGGGGCTTTCGTATAGCAGGGACGGTGCTGCCTCTCGCTTCGCTCGCTGTTCGCCGCTCGCCGCTCGCTCGCGCAGCCAAAAATGGCCAGTTTTTGGCCGTTTTTGGGCTGTTTTGGCCAGTTTTTGGCCTGTTCTTGCGTGGTGCGGTGACCGTCGTGAGCGGAGCAAAACGTCAGCCATCTCAGCACCCTGGAACCCCCCGGGTGGCACAGGGCTGGATGGGGCTTTCGTATAGCAGGGACGGTGCTGCCTCTCGCTTCGCTCGCTGTTCGCCGCTCGCCGCTCGCTCGCGCAGCCAAAAATGGCCAGTTTTGGCCCGTTTTTGGGCTGTTTTGGCCTGTTTTTGGGGCTGTTCTGTGGTGGCGCGTGACCGTCGTGGACGGAGCAAAATGTCAGCCATCTCAGCACCCTGGAACCCCCCGGGTGGGCACAGGGCGGATGGGCTTTCGTATAGCAGGGACGGTGCTGCCTCGCGCTTCGCTCGCTGTTTCGCCGCTCTCCGCTCGCTCGCGCAGCAAAAAATGGCCAGTTTTGGCCCGTTTTTGGGCTGTTTGGCCAGTTTTTGGCCTGTTCTTGCGTGCCGCGGCGACCGTCGTGAGCGGAGCAAAACGTCAGCCATCTCAGCACCCTGGAACCCCCCGGGTGGCACAGGGCTGGATGGGGCTTTCGTATAGCAGGGACGGTGCTGCCTCTCGCTTCGCTCGCTGTCCGCCGCTCGCTGCTCGCTCGCGCCGCCAAAAATGGCCAGTTTTGGCCCGTTTTTGGGCTGTTTTGGCCTGTTTTTTGGGCTGTTCTTGTGTGCGCGCGCGACCGTCGTGAGCGGAGCAAAATGTCAGCCATCTCAGCACCCTGGAACCCCCCGGGTGGCACAGGGCTGGATGGGCTTTCGTATAGCAGGGACGGTGCTGCCTCTCGCTTCGCTCGCTGTCCCGCCGCTCGCCGCTCGCTCGCGCAGCCAAAAATGGCCAGTTTTGGCCCGTTTTTGGGCCGTTTTGGCCAGTTTTTGGCCTGTTCTTGCGTTGCGCGGTGACCGTCGAGAGCGGAGCAAAACGTCAGCCATTCAGCACCCCTGGAACCCCCCGGGTGGCACAGGGCTGGATGGGGCTTTCGTATAGCAGGGACGGTGCTGCCTCTCGCTTCGCTCGCTGTCCGCCGCTCGCCGCTCGCTCGCGCAGCCAAAAATTGGCCAGTTTTGGCCCGTTTTTTGGGCCGTTTTGGCCAGTTTTTGGCCTGTTCTTGCGGTTGCGCGGGTGACCGTCGAGAGCGGAGCAAAACGTCAGCCATCTCAGCACCCTGGAACCCCCGGGTGGCAC
>NW_027021242.1:10000-12500 GCF_036884655.1 Musa acuminata AAA Group | reverse complement strand
CGTTTTTGCCTCTTTTGGGGCTGTCTTTGCTAGATTGGGCTTTCGTATAGCATGGACGG
Source organism: Musa acuminata AAA Group (assembly GCF_036884655.1). NCBI lineage: Eukaryota > Viridiplantae > Streptophyta > Magnoliopsida > Zingiberales > Musaceae > Musa > Musa acuminata. The sequence goes on along the minus strand of NW_027021242.1, from coordinate 12,441 downwards.
TGCTGCTTCTCGCTTCGCTCGCTGTTCGCCGCTCGCCGCTCGCTCGCGCAGCCAAAAATGGCCAGTTTGGCCCGTTTTTGGGCTGTTTTGGCCTGTTTTTGGTCTGTTCTGGCGTGGCGCGGTGACCGTCGTGAGCGGAGCAAACGTCAGCCATCTCAGCACCTTGGAACCCCCGGGTGGCACAGGGGCTGGATGGGGCTTTCGTATCGAGGGACGGTGCCTCACGCTTCGCTCGCTGTTCGCCGCTCGCCGCTCGCTCGCGCAACCTAAAATGGCCAGTTTTGGCCCGTTTTTGGGCTGTTTTGGCCTGTTTTTTGGTCCGTTCTTGCGTGGCACGGCGACCGTCGTGAGCGGAGCAAAACGTCAGCCATCTCAGCACCCTGGAACCCCCTCGGGGGCACAGGGCTGGATGGGCTTTCGTATAGCAGGGACGGTGCTGCCTCTCGCTTCGCTCGCTGTTCGCCGCTCACTGCTCGCTCGCTCAGCCAAAAATGGCCAGTTTTGGCCCGTTTTTGGGCTGTTTTGGCCTGTTTTTGGTCCGTTCTTGCATGGCGCGGTGACCGTCGGTGAGCGGAGCAAACGTCAGCCATTCTCAGCACCTGGAACCCCCCGGGTGGCACAGGGCTGGATGGGGCTTTCGTATAGCAGGGACGGTGCTGCCTCACGCTGTCGCTCGCTGTTCGCCGCTCGCCGCTCGCTCGCGCAGCCCAAAAATGACCAGTTTTGGCCCGTTTTTGGGCTGTTTTGGCCTGTTTATGGTCCGTTCTTGCGTGGTGCGGTGACCGTCGTGAGCGGAGCAAAACGTCAGCCATCTCAGCACCCTGGAACCCCCGGGTGGCACAGGGCTGGATGGGGCTTTCGTATATAGCAGGGACGGTGCTGCCTCTCGCTTCGCTCGCTGTCCGCCGCTCGCCGCTCGCTCGCGCAGCCAAAAATGGCCAGTTTTGGCCCGTTTTTGGGCCGTTTTGGCCAGTTTTTGGCCTGTTCTTGCATTGCGCGGTGACCGTCGAGAGCGGAGCAAAACGTCAGCCATCTCAGCACCCTGGAACCCCCCGGGTGGCACAGGGCTGGATGGGGCTTTCGTATAGCAGGGACGGTGCTGCCTCTCGCTTCGCTCGCTGTCCGCCGCTCGCCGCTCGCTCGTGCAGCCAAAAATGGCCAGTTTTGGCCGTTTTTGGGCCGTTTTGGCCAGTTTTTGGCCTGTTCTTGCTTGCGCGGTGACCGTCGAGAGCGGAGCAAAACGTCAGCCATCTCAGCACCCTGGACACCCCCGGGTGGCACAGGGCTGGATGGGGCTTTCGTATAGCAGGGACGGTGCTGCCTCTCGCTTCGCTCGCTGTCCGCCGCTCGCCGCTCGCTCGTGCAGCCAAAAATGGCCAGTTTTGGCCCGTTTTTGGGCCGTTTTGGCCAGTTTTTTGGCCTGTTCTTGCATTGCGCGGGTGACCGTCGAGAGCGGAGCAAAACGTCAGCCATCTCAGCACCCTGGAACCCCCCGGGTGCACAGGGCTGGATGGGGCTTTCGTATAGCAGGGACGGTGCTGCCTCTCGCTTCGCTCGCTGTCCGCCGCTCGCCGCTCGCTCGTGCAGCCAAAAATGGCCAGTTTTGGCCCGTTTTTGGGCCGTTTTGGCCAGTTTTTGGCCTGTTCTTGCATTGCGCGGTGACCGTCGAGAGCGGAGCATAACGTCAGCCATCTCAGCACCCTGGAACCCCCCGGGTGGCACAGGGCTGGATGGGGCTTTCGATAAGCAGGGACGGTGCTGCCTCTCGCTTCGCTCGCTGTCCGCCGCTCGCCGCGCTCGCTCGCTGCAGCCAAAAATGGCCAGTTTTTGGCCGTTTTTGGGCCGTTTTGGCCAGTTTTTGGCCTGTTCTTGCATTGCGCGGTGACCGTCGAGAGCGGAGCAAAACGTCAGCCATCTCAGCACCCTGGAACCCCCCGGGTGGCACAGGGCTGGATGGGGCTTTCGTATAGCAGGGACGTGCTGCCTCTCGCTTCGCTCGCTGTCCGCCGCTCGCCGCTCGCTCGCGCAGCCAAAAATGGCCAGTTTTGGCCCGTTTTTGGGCCGTTTTGGCCAGTTTTTGGCCTGTTCTTGCATTGCGCGGTGACCGTCGAGAGCGGAGCAAAACGTCAGCCATCTCAGCACCCTGGAACCCCCCGGGTGGCACAGGGCTGGATGGGGCTTTCGTATAGCAGGGACGGTGCTGCCTCTCGCTTCGCTCGCTGTCCGCCGCTCGCCGCTCGCGCAGCCAAAAATGGCCAGTTTTGGCCCGTTTTTGGGCCGTTTTGGCCAGTTTTTGGCCTGTTCTTGCATTGCGCGGTGACCGTCGAGAGCGGAGCAAAACGTCAGCCATCTCAGCACCCTGGAACCCCCCGGGTGGCACAGGGCTGGATGGGGCTTTCGTATAGCAGGGACGGTGCTGCCTCTCGCTTCGCTCGCTGTTC
>NW_027021241.1:7500-10000 GCF_036884655.1 Musa acuminata AAA Group | reverse complement strand
ACCGTCCCTGCTATACGAAAGCCCCATCCAGCCCTGTGCCACCCGGGGGGTTCCAGGGTGCTGAGATGGCTGACGTTTTGCTCCGCTCTCGACGGTCACCGCGCAATGCAAGAACAGGCCAAAAACTGGCCAAAACGGCCCAAAAACGGGCCAAAACTGGCCATTTTTGGCTGCACGAGCGAGCGGCGAGCGGCGGACAGCGAGCGAAGCGAGAGGCAGCACCGTCCCTGCTATACGAAAGCCCCATCCAGCCCTGTGCCACCCGGGGGGTTCCAGGGTGCTGAGATGGCTGACGTTTTGCTCCGCTCTCGACGGTCACCGCGCAATGCAAGAACAGGCCAAAAACTGGCCAAAACGGCCCAAAAACGGGCCAAAACTGGCCATTTTTGGCTGCACGAGCGAGCGGCGAGCGGCGGACAGCGAGCGAAGCGAGAGGCAGCACCGTCCCTGCTATACGAAAGCCCCATCCAGCCCTGTGCCACCCGGGGGGTTCCAGGGTGCTGAGATGGCTGACGTTTTGCTCCGCTCTCGACGGTCACCGCGCAATGCAAGAACAGGCCAAAAACTGGCCAAAACGGCCCAAAAACGGGCCAAAACTGGCCATTTTTGGCTGCACGAGCGAGCGGCGAGCGGCGGACAGCGAGCGAAGCGAGAGGCAGCACCGTCCCTGCTATACGAAAGCCCCATCCAGCCCTGTGCCACCCGGGGGGTTCCAGGGTGCTGAGATGGCTGACGTTTTGCTCCGCTCTCGACGGTCACCGCGCAATGCAAGAACAGGCCAAAAACTGGCCAAAACGGCCCAAAAACGGGCCAAAACTGGCCATTTTGGGCCTGCGCGGAGCGAGCGGCGAGCGGCGGACGCGAGCGAAGCGAGAGGCAGCACCGTCCCTGCTATACGAAAGCCCCATCCAGCCCTGTGCCACCCGGGGGGTTCCAGGGTGCTGAGATGGCTGACGTTTTGCTCCGCTCTCGACGGTCACCGCGCAATGCAAGAACAGGCCAAAAACTGGCCAAAACGGCCCAAAAACGGGCCAAAACTGGCCATTTTTGGCTGCACGAGCGAGCGGCGAGCGGCGGACAGCGAGCGACAGCGAGAGGCAGCACCGTCCCTGCTATACGAAAGCCCCATCCAGCCCTGTGCCACCCGGGGGGTTCCAGGGTGCTGAGATGGCTGACGTTTTGCTCCGCTCTCGACGGTCACCGCGCAATGCAAGAACAGGCCAAAACTGGCCAAAACGGCCCAAAAACGGGCCAAAACTGGCCATTTTTGGCTGCACGAGCGGAGCGGCGAGCCGGCGGACAGCGAGCGAAGCGAGAGGCAAGCACCGTCCCTGCTATACGAAAGCCCCATCCAGCCCTGTGCCACCCGGGGGGTTCCAGGGTGCTGAGATGGCTGACGTTTTGCTCCGCTCTCGACGGTCACCGCGCAATGCAAGAACAGGCCCAAAACTGGCCAAAACGGCCCAAAAACGGGCCAAAACTGGCCATTTTTGGCTGCACGAGCGAGCGGCGAGCGGCGGACAGCGAGCGAAGCGAGAGGCTGCACCGTCCCTGCTATACGAAAGCCCCATCCAGCCCTGTGCCACCGGGGGGTTCCAGGGTGCTGAGATGGCTGACGTTTTGCTCCGCTCTCGACGGTCACCGCGCAATGCAAGAACAGGCCAAAAACTGGCCAAAACGGGCCCAAAAACGGGCCAAAACTGGCCATTTTTGGCTGCACGAGCGAGCGGCGAGCGGCGGACAGCGAGCGAAGCGAGAGGCAGCACCGTCCCTGCTATACGAAAGCCCCATCCAGCCCTGTGCCACCCGGGGGGTTCCAGGGGTGCTGAGATGGCTGACGTTTTGCTCCGCTCTCGACGGTCACGCGCAATGCAAGAACAGGCCAAAAACTGGCCAAAACGGCCCAAAAACGGGCCAAACTGGCCATTTTTGGCTGCACGAGCGAGCGGCGAGCGGCGGACAGCGAGCGAAGCGAGAGGCAGCACCGTCCCTGCTATACGAAAGCCCCATCCAGCCCTGTGCCACCCGGGGGGTTCCAGGGTGCTGAGATGGCTGACGTTTTTGCTCCGCTCTCGACGGTCACCGCGCAATGCAAGAACAGGCCAAAAACTGGCCAAAACGGCCCAAAAACGGGCCAAAACTGGCCATTTTTGGCTGCACGAGCGAGTAGCGGCGAGCGGCGGACAGCGAGCGAAGCGAGAGGCAGCACCGTCCCTGCTATACGAAAGCCCATCCAGCCCTGTGCCACCCGGGGGTTCCAGGGTGCCTGAGATGGCTGACGTTTTTGCTCCGCTCTCGACGGTCACCGCGCAATGCAAGAACAGGCCAAAAAGCAACGGCCAAAACGGTCCCAAAAACGGGCCAAAACTGGCCATTTTGGCTGCACGAGCGAGCGGCGAGCGGCGGACAGCGAGCGAAGCGAGAGGCAGCACCGTCCCTGCTATACGAAAGCCCCATCCAGCCCTGTGCCACCCGGGGGGTTCCAGGGTGCTTGAGATGG
>NW_027021240.1:12500-15000 GCF_036884655.1 Musa acuminata AAA Group | reverse complement strand
GCCGTTTTGGCCAGTTTTTGGCCTGTTCTTGCATTGCGCGGTGACCGTCGAGAGCGGAGCAAAACGTCAGCCATCTCAGCACCCTGGAACCCCCCGGGTGGCACAGGGCTGGATGGGGCTTTCGTATAGCAGGGACGGTGCTGCCTCTCGCTTCGCTCGCTGTCCGCCGCTCGCCGCTCGCTCGTGCAGCCAAAAATGGCCAGTTTTGGCCCGTTTTTGGGCCGTTTTGGCCAGTTTTTGGCCTGTTCTTGCATTGCGCGGTGACCGTCGAGAGCGGAGCAAAACGTCAGCCATCTCAGCACCCTGGAACCCCCCGGGTGGCACAGGGCTGGATGGGGCTTTCGTATAGCAGGGACGGTGCTGCCTCTCGCTTCGCTCGCTGTCCGCCGCTCGCCGCTCGCTCGTGCAGCCAAAAATGGCCAGTTTTGGCCCGTTTTTGGGCCGTTTTGGCCAGTTTTTGGCCTGTTCTTGCATTGCGCGGTGACCGTCGAGAGCGGAGCAAAACGTCAGCCATCTCAGCACCCTGGAACCCCCCGGGTGGCACAGGGCTGGATGGGGCTTTCGTATAGCAGGGACGGTGCTGCCTCTCGCTTCGCTCGCTGTCCGCCGCTCGCCGCTCGCTCGTGCAGCCAAAAATGGCCAGTTTTGGCCCGTTTTTGGGCCGTTTTGGCCAGTTTTTGGCCTGTTCTTGCATTGCGCGGTGACCGTCGAGAGCGGAGCAAAACGTCAGCCATCTCAGCACCCTGGAACCCCCCGGGTGGCACAGGGCTGGATGGGGCTTTCGTATAGCAGGGACGGTGCTGCCTCTCGCTTCGCTCGCTGTCCGCCGCTCGCCGCTCGCTCGTGCAGCCAAAAATGGCCAGTTTTGGCCCGTTTTTGGGCCGTTTTGGCCAGTTTTTGGCCTGTTCTTGCATTGCGCGGTGACCGTCGAGAGCGGAGCAAAACGTCAGCCATCTCAGCACCCTGGAACCCCCCGGGTGGCACAGGGCTGGATGGGGCTTTCGTATAGCAGGGACGGTGCTGCCTCTCGCTTCGCTCGCTGTCCGCCGCTCGCCGCTCGCTCGCGCAGCCAAAAATGGCCAGTTTTGGCCCGTTTTTGGGCCGTTTTGGCCAGTTTTTGGCCTGTTCTTGCATTGCGCGGTGACCGTCGAGAGCGGAGCAAAACGTCAGCCATCTCAGCACCCTGGAACCCCCCGGGTGGCACAGGGCTGGATGGGGCTTTCGTATAGCAGGGACGGTGCTGCCTCTCGCTTCGCTCGCTGTCCGCCGCTCGCCGCTCGCGCAGCCAAAAATGGCCAGTTTTGGCCCGTTTTTGGGCCGTTTTGGCCAGTTTTTGGCCTGTTCTTGCATTGCGCGGTGACCGTCGAGAGCGGAGCAAAACGTCAGCCATCTCAGCACCCTGGAACCCCCCGGGTGGCACAGGGCTGGATGGGGCTTTCGTATAGCAGGGACGGTGCTGCCTCTCGCTTCGCTCGCTGTTCGCCGCTCGCCGCTCGCTCGCGCAGCCAAAAATGGCCAGTTTTGGCCCGTTTTTGGGCTGTTTTGGCCAGTTTTTGGCCTGTTCTTGCGTGGTGCGGTGACCGTCGTGAGCGGAGCAAAACGTCAGCCATCTCAGCACCCTGGAACCCCCCGGGTGGCACAGGGCTGGATGGGGCTTTCGTATAGCAGGGACGGTGCTGCCTCTCGCTTCGCTCGCTGTTCGCCGCTCGCCGCTCGCTCGCGCAGCCAAAAATGGCCAGTTTTGGCCCGTTTTTGGGCTGTTTTGGCCTGTTTTTGGGCTGTTCTTGTGTGGCGCGGTGACCGTCGTGAGCGGAGCAAAATGTCAGCCATCTCAGCACCCTGGAACCCCCCGGGTGGCACAGGGCTGGATGGGGCTTTCGTATAGCAGGGACGGTGCTGCCTCGCGCTTCGCTCGCTGTTCGCCGCTCTCCGCTCGCTCGCGCAGCAAAAAATGGCCAGTTTTGGCCCGTTTTTGGGCTGTTTTGGCCAGTTTTTGGCCTGTTCTTGCGTGCCGCGGCGACCGTCGTGAGCGGAGCAAAACGTCAGCCATCTCAGCACCCTGGAACCCCCCGGGTGGCACAGGGCTGGATGGGGCTTTCGTATAGCAGGGACGGTGCTGCCTCTCGCTTCGCTCGCTGTCCGCCGCTCGCTGCTCGCTCGCGCAGCCAAAAATGGCCAGTTTTGGCCCGTTTTTGGGCTGTTTTGGCCTGTTTTTGGGCTGTTCTTGTGTGCCGCGGCGACCGTCGTGAGCGGAGCAAAATGTCAGCCATCTCAGCACCTTGGAACCCCCCGGGTGGCACAGGGCTGGATGGGGCTTTCGTATAGCAGGGACGGTGCTGCCTCTCGCTTCGCTCGCTGTCCGCCGCTCGCCGCTCGCTCGCGCAGCCAAAAATGGCCAGTTTTGGCCCGTTTTTGGGCCGTTTTGGCCAGTTTTTGGCCTGTTCTTGCGTTGCGCGGTGACCGTCGAGAGCGGAGCAAAACGTCAGCCATCTCAGCACCC
>NW_027021240.1:0-2500 GCF_036884655.1 Musa acuminata AAA Group | reverse complement strand
CCGGGTGGCACAGGGCTGGATGGGGCTTTCGTATAGCAGGGACGGTGCTGCCTCTCGCTTCGCTCGCTGTCCGCCGCTCGCCGCTCGCGCAGCCAAAAATGGCCAGTTTTGGCCCGTTTTTGGGCCGTTTTGGCCAGTTTTTGGCCTGTTCTTGCATTGCGCGGTGACCGTCGAGAGCGGAGCAAAACGTCAGCCATCTCAGCACCCTGGAACCCCCCGGGTGGCACAGGGCTGGATGGGGCTTTCGTATAGCAGGGACGGTGCTGCCTCTCGCTTCGCTCGCTGTTCGCCGCTCGCCGCTCGCTCGCGCAGCCAAAAATGGCCAGTTTTGGCCCGTTTTTGGGCTGTTTTGGCCAGTTTTTGGCCTGTTCTTGCGTGGTGCGGTGACCGTCGTGAGCGGAGCAAAACGTCAGCCATCTCAGCACCCTGGAACCCCCCGGGTGGCACAGGGCTGGATGGGGCTTTCGTATAGCAGGGACGGTGCTGCCTCTCGCTTCGCTCGCTGTTCGCCGCTCGCCGCTCGCTCGCGCAGCCAAAAATGGCCAGTTTTGGCCCGTTTTTGGGCTGTTTTGGCCTGTTTTTGGGCTGTTCTTGTGTGGCGCGGTGACCGTCGTGAGCGGAGCAAAATGTCAGCCATCTCAGCACCCTGGAACCCCCCGGGTGGCACAGGGCTGGATGGGGCTTTCGTATAGCAGGGACGGTGCTGCCTCGCGCTTCGCTCGCTGTTCGCCGCTCTCCGCTCGCTCGCGCAGCAAAAAATGGCCAGTTTTGGCCCGTTTTTGGGCTGTTTTGGCCAGTTTTTGGCCTGTTCTTGCGTGCCGCGGCGACCGTCGTGAGCGGAGCAAAACGTCAGCCATCTCAGCACCCTGGAACCCCCCGGGTGGCACAGGGCTGGATGGGGCTTTCGTATAGCAGGGACGGTGCTGCCTCTCGCTTCGCTCGCTGTCCGCCGCTCGCTGCTCGCTCGCGCAGCCAAAAATGGCCAGTTTTGGCCCGTTTTTGGGCTGTTTTGGCCTGTTTTTGGGCTGTTCTTGTGTGCCGCGGCGACCGTCGTGAGCGGAGCAAAATGTCAGCCATCTCAGCACCCTGGAACCCCCCGGGTGGCACAGGGCTGGATGGGGCTTTCGTATAGCAGGGACGGTGCTGCCTCTCGCTTCGCTCGCTGTCCGCCGCTCGCCGCTCGCTCGCGCAGCCAAAAATGGCCAGTTTTGGCCCGTTTTTGGGCCGTTTTGGCCAGTTTTTGGCCTGTTCTTGCGTTGCGCGGTGACCGTCGAGAGCGGAGCAAAACGTCAGCCATCTCAGCACCCTGGAACCCCCCGGGTGGCACAGGGCTGGATGGGGCTTTCGTATAGCAGGGACGGTGCTGCCTCTCGCTTCGCTCGCTGTCCGCCGCTCGCCGCTCGCTCGCGCAGCCAAAAATGGCCAGTTTTGGCCCGTTTTTGGGCTGTTTTGGCCAGTTTTTGGCCTGTTCTTGCGTTGCGCGGTGACCGTCGAGAGCGGAGCAAAACGTCAGCCATCTCAGCACCCTGGAACCCCCCGGGTGGCACAGGGCTGGATGGGGCTTTCGTATAGCAGGGACGGTGCTGCCTCTCGCTTCGCTCGCTGTCCGCCGCTCGCCGCTCGCTCGCGCAGCCAAAAATGGCCAGTTTTGGCCCGTTTTTGGGCCGTTTTGGCCAGTTTTTGGCCTGTTCTTGCTTTGCGCGGTGACCGTCGAGAGTGGAGCAAAACGTCAGCCATCTCAGCACCCTGGAACCCCCCAGGTGGCACAGGGCTGGATGGGGCTTTTGTATAGCAGGGATGGTGCTGCCTCTCGCTTCGCTCGCTGTCCGCATCTCGTCGCTTGCTCGCGCAGCCAAAAATGGCCTGTTTTGGCCCGTTTTTGGGCTGTTTTGGCCTGTTTCTGGGCCATTTTTGCTTCGCTTGAAATCTTCTTCTTCCTTGTGTGGCCAATAATGCCTTGCTTTGTACTTCTTCGTGCACGGCGGTGTCTTGTCGTCGATTGCCTTGTTTGATCGGCCACTTGAGTCTTTGTTACTCGTGGTTGGCGACGGGCTGTCCGATGGGGTGACTGTGTCGGCATGTGAGCGGTGATAGATTTGTATGCCGCGGTGGGCTCCCTGCTATTGTGCAGTTGACCACCGACGTTGCAAGTCTCTTCAATGACACTCTGTTTGAACGGAGATGCGTGTGTTGCCTGTACAATCTATCTAGTTCCTTTGGAAATAGACATTGTTTACCTCGCTTATCCACTTCTCATGTCCTATATGAATGAGAAGTGTCGATGTCCGTGCACCTTGTGTGTCCTCGAACGATGGCATATCTCAGACCTCTCGTCTCGAGTGGCTCCAGTGTTCACGTGAGTGCTCTTGGATGCAGTGGATAAGAATGTACCATGGGTCTTTGGACTCTTGGCACATGATTGGTTGGCTTTCTTAGTCGCCCTTCGACGGATGACGGCCTTCCCATCGTTGCCCCCCTTTCCCTTGTGGTAATGGGTCGG
>NW_027021239.1:12500-15000 GCF_036884655.1 Musa acuminata AAA Group | reverse complement strand
GCCTCACGCTTCGCTCGCTGTTCGCCGCTCGCCGCTCGCTCGCGCAACCTAAAATGGCCAGTTTTGGCCCGTTTTTGGGCTGTTTTGGCCTGTTTTTGGTCCGTTCTTGCGTGGCACGGCGACCGTCGTGAGCGGAGCAAAACGTCAGCCATCTCAGCACCCTGGAACCCCCCGGGTGGCACAGGGCTGGATGGGGCTTTCGTATAGCAGGGACGGTGCTGCCTCTCGCTTCGCTCGCTGTTCGCCGCTCACCGCTCGCTCGCTCAGCCAAAAATGGCCAGTTTTGGCCCGTTTTTGGGCTGTTTTGGCCTGTTTTTGGTCCGTTCTTGCATGGCGCGGTGACCGTCGTGAGCGGAGCAAAACGTCAGCCATCTCAGCACCCTGGAACCCCCCGGGTGGCACAGGGCTGGATGGGGCTTTCGTATAGCAGGGACGGTGCTGCCTCACGCTTCGCTCGCTGTTCGCCGCTCGCCGCTCGCTCGCGCAGCCAAAAATGACCAGTTTTGGCCCGTTTTTGGGCTGTTTTGGCCTGTTTATGGTCCGTTCTTGCGTGGTGCGGTGACCGTCGTGAGCGGAGCAAAACGTCAGCCATCTCAGCACCCTGGAACCCCCCGGGTGGCACAGGGCTGGATGGGGCTTTCGTATATAGCAGGGACGGTGCTGCCTCTCGCTTCGCTCGCTGTCCGCCGCTCGCCGCTCGCTCGCGCAGCCAAAAATGGCCAGTTTTGGCCCGTTTTTGGGCCGTTTTGGCCAGTTTTTGGCCTGTTCTTGCATTGCGCGGTGACCGTCGAGAGCGGAGCAAAACGTCAGCCATCTCAGCACCCTGGAACCCCCCGGGTGGCACAGGGCTGGATGGGGCTTTCGTATAGCAGGGACGGTGCTGCCTCTCGCTTCGCTCGCTGTCCGCCGCTCGCCGCTCGCTCGTGCAGCCAAAAATGGCCAGTTTTGGCCCGTTTTTGGGCCGTTTTGGCCAGTTTTTGGCCTGTTCTTGCATTGCGCGGTGACCGTCGAGAGCGGAGCAAAACGTCAGCCATCTCAGCACCCTGGAACCCCCCGGGTGGCACAGGGCTGGATGGGGCTTTCGTATAGCAGGGACGGTGCTGCCTCTCGCTTCGCTCGCTGTCCGCCGCTCGCCGCTCGCTCGTGCAGCCAAAAATGGCCAGTTTTGGCCCGTTTTTGGGCCGTTTTGGCCAGTTTTTGGCCTGTTCTTGCATTGCGCGGTGACCGTCGAGAGCGGAGCAAAACGTCAGCCATCTCAGCACCCTGGAACCCCCCGGGTGGCACAGGGCTGGATGGGGCTTTCGTATAGCAGGGACGGTGCTGCCTCTCGCTTCGCTCGCTGTCCGCCGCTCGCCGCTCGCTCGTGCAGCCAAAAATGGCCAGTTTTGGCCCGTTTTTGGGCCGTTTTGGCCAGTTTTTGGCCTGTTCTTGCATTGCGCGGTGACCGTCGAGAGCGGAGCAAAACGTCAGCCATCTCAGCACCCTGGAACCCCCCGGGTGGCACAGGGCTGGATGGGGCTTTCGTATAGCAGGGACGGTGCTGCCTCTCGCTTCGCTCGCTGTCCGCCGCTCGCCGCTCGCTCGTGCAGCCAAAAATGGCCAGTTTTGGCCCGTTTTTGGGCCGTTTTGGCCAGTTTTTGGCCTGTTCTTGCATTGCGCGGTGACCGTCGAGAGCGGAGCAAAACGTCAGCCATCTCAGCACCCTGGAACCCCCCGGGTGGCACAGGGCTGGATGGGGCTTTCGTATAGCAGGGACGGTGCTGCCTCTCGCTTCGCTCGCTGTCCGCCGCTCGCCGCTCGCTCGCGCAGCCAAAAATGGCCAGTTTTGGCCCGTTTTTGGGCCGTTTTGGCCAGTTTTTGGCCTGTTCTTGCATTGCGCGGTGACCGTCGAGAGCGGAGCAAAACGTCAGCCATCTCAGCACCCTGGAACCCCCCGGGTGGCACAGGGCTGGATGGGGCTTTCGTATAGCAGGGACGGTGCTGCCTCTCGCTTCGCTCGCTGTCCGCCGCTCGCCGCTCGCGCAGCCAAAAATGGCCAGTTTTGGCCCGTTTTTGGGCCGTTTTGGCCAGTTTTTGGCCTGTTCTTGCATTGCGCGGTGACCGTCGAGAGCGGAGCAAAACGTCAGCCATCTCAGCACCCTGGAACCCCCCGGGTGGCACAGGGCTGGATGGGGCTTTCGTATAGCAGGGACGGTGCTGCCTCTCGCTTCGCTCGCTGTTCGCCGCTCGCCGCTCGCTCGCGCAGCCAAAAATGGCCAGTTTTGGCCCGTTTTTGGGCTGTTTTGGCCAGTTTTTGGCCTGTTCTTGCGTGGTGCGGTGACCGTCGTGAGCGGAGCAAAACGTCAGCCATCTCAGCACCCTGGAACCCCCCGGGTGGCACAGGGCTGGATGGGGCTTTCGTATAGCAGGGACGGTGCTGCCTCTCGCTTCGCTCGCTGTTCGCCGCTCGCCGCTCGCTCGCGCAGCCAAAAATGGCCAGTTTTGGCCCGTTTTTGGGCTG
>NW_027021239.1:0-2500 GCF_036884655.1 Musa acuminata AAA Group | reverse complement strand
GTTTTTGGCCTGTTCTTGCATTGCGCGGTGACCGTCGAGAGCGGAGCAAAACGTCAGCCATCTCAGCACCCTGGAACCCCCCGGGTGGCACAGGGCTGGATGGGGCTTTCGTATAGCAGGGACGGTGCTGCCTCTCGCTTCGCTCGCTGTCCGCCGCTCGCCGCTCGCTCGTGCAGCCAAAAATGGCCAGTTTTGGCCCGTTTTTGGGCCGTTTTGGCCAGTTTTTGGCCTGTTCTTGCATTGCGCGGTGACCGTCGAGAGCGGAGCAAAACGTCAGCCATCTCAGCACCCTGGAACCCCCCGGGTGGCACAGGGCTGGATGGGGCTTTCGTATAGCAGGGACGGTGCTGCCTCTCGCTTCGCTCGCTGTCCGCCGCTCGCCGCTCGCTCGTGCAGCCAAAAATGGCCAGTTTTGGCCCGTTTTTGGGCCGTTTTGGCCAGTTTTTGGCCTGTTCTTGCATTGCGCGGTGACCGTCGAGAGCGGAGCAAAACGTCAGCCATCTCAGCACCCTGGAACCCCCCGGGTGGCACAGGGCTGGATGGGGCTTTCGTATAGCAGGGACGGTGCTGCCTCTCGCTTCGCTCGCTGTCCGCCGCTCGCCGCTCGCTCGCGCAGCCAAAAATGGCCAGTTTTGGCCCGTTTTTGGGCCGTTTTGGCCAGTTTTTGGCCTGTTCTTGCATTGCGCGGTGACCGTCGAGAGCGGAGCAAAACGTCAGCCATCTCAGCACCCTGGAACCCCCCGGGTGGCACAGGGCTGGATGGGGCTTTCGTATAGCAGGGACGGTGCTGCCTCTCGCTTCGCTCGCTGTCCGCCGCTCGCCGCTCGCGCAGCCAAAAATGGCCAGTTTTGGCCCGTTTTTGGGCCGTTTTGGCCAGTTTTTGGCCTGTTCTTGCATTGCGCGGTGACCGTCGAGAGCGGAGCAAAACGTCAGCCATCTCAGCACCCTGGAACCCCCCGGGTGGCACAGGGCTGGATGGGGCTTTCGTATAGCAGGGACGGTGCTGCCTCTCGCTTCGCTCGCTGTTCGCCGCTCGCCGCTCGCTCGCGCAGCCAAAAATGGCCAGTTTTGGCCCGTTTTTGGGCTGTTTTGGCCAGTTTTTGGCCTGTTCTTGCGTGGTGCGGTGACCGTCGTGAGCGGAGCAAAACGTCAGCCATCTCAGCACCCTGGAACCCCCCGGGTGGCACAGGGCTGGATGGGGCTTTCGTATAGCAGGGACGGTGCTGCCTCTCGCTTCGCTCGCTGTTCGCCGCTCGCCGCTCGCTCGCGCAGCCAAAAATGGCCAGTTTTGGCCCGTTTTTGGGCTGTTTTGGCCTGTTTTTGGGCTGTTCTTGTGTGGCGCGGTGACCGTCGTGAGCGGAGCAAAATGTCAGCCATCTCAGCACCCTGGAACCCCCCGGGTGGCACAGGGCTGGATGGGGCTTTCGTATAGCAGGGACGGTGCTGCCTCGCGCTTCGCTCGCTGTTCGCCGCTCTCCGCTCGCTCGCGCAGCAAAAAATGGCCAGTTTTGGCCCGTTTTTGGGCTGTTTTGGCCAGTTTTTGGCCTGTTCTTGCGTGCCGCGGCGACCGTCGTGAGCGGAGCAAAACGTCAGCCATCTCAGCACCCTGGAACCCCCCGGGTGGCACAGGGCTGGATGGGGCTTTCGTATAGCAGGGACGGTGCTGCCTCTCGCTTCGCTCGCTGTCCGCCGCTCGCTGCTCGCTCGCGCAGCCAAAAATGGCCAGTTTTGGCCCGTTTTTGGGCTGTTTTGGCCTGTTTTTGGGCTGTTCTTGTGTGCCGCGGCGACCGTCGTGAGCGGAGCAAAATGTCAGCCATCTCAGCACCCTGGAACCCCCCGGGTGGCACAGGGCTGGATGGGGCTTTCGTATAGCAGGGACGGTGCTGCCTCTCGCTTCGCTCGCTGTCCGCCGCTCGCCGCTCGCTCGCGCAGCCAAAAATGGCCAGTTTTGGCCCGTTTTTGGGCCGTTTTGGCCAGTTTTTGGCCTGTTCTTGCGTTGCGCGGTGACCGTCGAGAGCGGAGCAAAACGTCAGCCATCTCAGCACCCTGGAACCCCCCGGGTGGCACAGGGCTGGATGGGGCTTTCGTATAGCAGGGACGGTGCTGCCTCTCGCTTCGCTCGCTGTCCGCCGCTCGCCGCTCGCTCGCGCAGCCAAAAATGGCCAGTTTTGGCCCGTTTTTGGGCCGTTTTGGCCAGTTTTTGGCCTGTTCTTGCGTTGCGCGGTGACCGTCGAGAGCGGAGCAAAACGTCAGCCATCTCAGCACCCTGGAACCCCCCGGGTGGCACAGGGCTGGATGGGGCTTTCGTATAGCAGGGACGGTGCTGCCTCTCGCTTCGCTCGCTGTCCGCCGCTCGCCGCTCGCTCGCGCAGCCAAAAATGGCCAGTTTTGGCCCGTTTTTGGGCCGTTTTGGCCAGTTTTTGGCCTGTTCTTGCTTTGCGCGGTGACCGTCGAGAGTGGAGCAAAACGTCAGCCATCTCAGCACCCTGGAACCCCCCAG
>NW_027021238.1:5000-10000 GCF_036884655.1 Musa acuminata AAA Group | reverse complement strand
CCGCGCAATGCAAGAACAGGCCAAAAACTGGCCAAAACGGCCCAAAAACGGGCCAAAACTGGCCATTTTTGGCTGCGCGAGCGGCGAGCGGCGGACAGCGAGCGAAGCGAGAGGCAGCACCGTCCCTGCTATACGAAAGCCCCATCCAGCCCTGTGCCACCCGGGGGGTTCCAGGGTGCTGAGATGGCTGACGTTTTGCTCCGCTCTCGACGGTCACCGCGCAATGCAAGAACAGGCCAAAAACTGGCCAAAACGGCCCAAAAACGGGCCAAAACTGGCCATTTTTGGCTGCGCGAGCGAGCGGCGAGCGGCGGACAGCGAGCGAAGCGAGAGGCAGCACCGTCCCTGCTATACGAAAGCCCCATCCAGCCCTGTGCCACCCGGGGGGTTCCAGGGTGCTGAGATGGCTGACGTTTTGCTCCGCTCTCGACGGTCACCGCGCAATGCAAGAACAGGCCAAAAACTGGCCAAAACGGCCCAAAAACGGGCCAAAACTGGCCATTTTTGGCTGCACGAGCGAGCGGCGAGCGGCGGACAGCGAGCGAAGCGAGAGGCAGCACCGTCCCTGCTATACGAAAGCCCCATCCAGCCCTGTGCCACCCGGGGGGTTCCAGGGTGCTGAGATGGCTGACGTTTTGCTCCGCTCTCGACGGTCACCGCGCAATGCAAGAACAGGCCAAAAACTGGCCAAAACGGCCCAAAAACGGGCCAAAACTGGCCATTTTTGGCTGCACGAGCGAGCGGCGAGCGGCGGACAGCGAGCGAAGCGAGAGGCAGCACCGTCCCTGCTATACGAAAGCCCCATCCAGCCCTGTGCCACCCGGGGGGTTCCAGGGTGCTGAGATGGCTGACGTTTTGCTCCGCTCTCGACGGTCACCGCGCAATGCAAGAACAGGCCAAAAACTGGCCAAAACGGCCCAAAAACGGGCCAAAACTGGCCATTTTTGGCTGCACGAGCGAGCGGCGAGCGGCGGACAGCGAGCGAAGCGAGAGGCAGCACCGTCCCTGCTATACGAAAGCCCCATCCAGCCCTGTGCCACCCGGGGGGTTCCAGGGTGCTGAGATGGCTGACGTTTTGCTCCGCTCTCGACGGTCACCGCGCAATGCAAGAACAGGCCAAAAACTGGCCAAAACGGCCCAAAAACGGGCCAAAACTGGCCATTTTTGGCTGCGCGAGCGAGCGGCGAGCGGCGGACAGCGAGCGAAGCGAGAGGCAGCACCGTCCCTGCTATACGAAAGCCCCATCCAGCCCTGTGCCACCCGGGGGGTTCCAGGGTGCTGAGATGGCTGACGTTTTGCTCCGCTCTCGACGGTCACCGCGCAATGCAAGAACAGGCCAAAAACTGGCCAAAACGGCCCAAAAACGGGCCAAAACTGGCCATTTTTGGCTGCACGAGCGAGCGGCGAGCGGCGGACAGCGAGCGAAGCGAGAGGCAGCACCGTCCCTGCTATACGAAAGCCCCATCCAGCCCTGTGCCACCCGGGGGGTTCCAGGGTGCTGAGATGGCTGACGTTTTGCTCCGCTCTCGACGGTCACCGCGCAATGCAAGAACAGGCCAAAAACTGGCCAAAACGGCCCAAAAACGGGCCAAAACTGGCCATTTTTGGCTGCACGAGCGAGCGGCGAGCGGCGGACAGCGAGCGAAGCGAGAGGCAGCACCGTCCCTGCTATACGAAAGCCCCATCCAGCCCTGTGCCACCCGGGGGGTTCCAGGGTGCTGAGATGGCTGACGTTTTGCTCCGCTCTCGACGGTCACCGCGCAATGCAAGAACAGGCCAAAAACTGGCCAAAACGGCCCAAAAACGGGCCAAAACTGGCCATTTTTGGCTGCACGAGCGAGCGGCGAGCGGCGGACAGCGAGCGAAGCGAGAGGCAGCACCGTCCCTGCTATACGAAAGCCCCATCCAGCCCTGTGCCACCCGGGGGGTTCCAGGGTGCTGAGATGGCTGACGTTTTGCTCCGCTCTCGACGGTCACCGCGCAATGCAAGAACAGGCCAAAAACTGGCCAAAACGGCCCAAAAACGGGCCAAAACTGGCCATTTTTGGCTGCGCGAGCGAGCGGCGAGCGGCGGACAGCGAGCGAAGCGAGAGGCAGCACCGTCCCTGCTATACGAAAGCCCCATCCAGCCCTGTGCCACCCGGGGGGTTCCAGGGTGCTGAGATGGCTGACGTTTTGCTCCGCTCTCGACGGTCACCGCGCAATGCAAGAACAGGCCAAAAACTGGCCAAAACGGCCCAAAAACGGGCCAAAACTGGCCATTTTTGGCTGCACGAGCGAGCGGCGAGCGGCGGACAGCGAGCGAAGCGAGAGGCAGCACCGTCCCTGCTATACGAAAGCCCCATCCAGCCCTGTGCCACCCGGGGGGTTCCAGGGTGCTGAGATGGCTGACGTTTTGCTCCGCTCTCGACGGTCACCGCGCAATGCAAGAACAGGCCAAAAACTGGCCAAAACGGCCCAAAAACGGGCCAAAACTGGCCATTTTTGGCTGCACGAGCGAGCGGCGAGCGGCGGACAGCGAGCGAAGCGAGAGGCAGCACCGTCCCTGCTATACGAAAGCCCCATCCAGCCCTGTGCCACCCGGGGGGTTCCAGGGTGCTGAGATGGCTGACGTTTTGCTCCGCTCTCGACGGTCACCGCGCAATGCAAGAACAGGCCAAAAACTGGCCAAAACGGCCCAAAAACGGGCCAAAACTGGCCATTTTTGGCTGCACGAGCGAGCGGCGAGCGGCGGACAGCGAGCGAAGCGAGAGGCAGCACCGTCCCTGCTATACGAAAGCCCCATCCAGCCCTGTGCCACCCGGGGGGTTCCAGGGTGCTGAGATGGCTGACGTTTTGCTCCGCTCTCGA
Organism: Musa acuminata AAA Group; assembly: GCF_036884655.1. Lineage (NCBI taxonomy): Eukaryota > Viridiplantae > Streptophyta > Magnoliopsida > Zingiberales > Musaceae > Musa > Musa acuminata. The sequence goes on along the minus strand of NW_027021238.1, from coordinate 7,150 downwards.
CGGTCACCGCGCAATGCAAGAACAGGCCAAAAACTGGCCAAAACGGCCCAAAAACGGGCCAAAACTGGCCATTTTTGGCTGCACGAGCGAGCGGCGAGCGGCGGACAGCGAGCGAAGCGAGAGGCAGCACCGTCCCTGCTATACGAAAGCCCCATCCAGCCCTGTGCCACCCGGGGGGTTCCAGGGTGCTGAGATGGCTGACGTTTTGCTCCGCTCTCGACGGTCACCGCGCAATGCAAGAACAGGCCAAAAACTGGCCAAAACGGCCCAAAAACGGGCCAAAACTGGCCATTTTTGGCTGCACGAGCGAGCGGCGAGCGGCGGACAGCGAGCGAAGCGAGAGGCAGCACCGTCCCTGCTATACGAAAGCCCCATCCAGCCCTGTGCCACCCGGGGGGTTCCAGGGTGCTGAGATGGCTGACGTTTTGCTCCGCTCTCGACGGTCACCGCGCAATGCAAGAACAGGCCAAAAACTGGCCAAAACGGCCCAAAAACGGGCCAAAACTGGCCATTTTTGGCTGCACGAGCGAGCGGCGAGCGGCGGACAGCGAGCGAAGCGAGAGGCAGCACCGTCCCTGCTATACGAAAGCCCCATCCAGCCCTGTGCCACCCGGGGGGTTCCAGGGTGCTGAGATGGCTGACGTTTTGCTCCGCTCTCGACGGTCACCGCGCAATGCAAGAACAGGCCAAAAACTGGCCAAAACGGCCCAAAAACGGGCCAAAACTGGCCATTTTTGGCTGCACGAGCGAGCGGCGAGCGGCGGACAGCGAGCGAAGCGAGAGGCAGCACCGTCCCTGCTATACGAAAGCCCCATCCAGCCCTGTGCCACCCGGGGGGTTCCAGGGTGCTGAGATGGCTGACGTTTTGCTCCGCTCTCGACGGTCACCGCGCAATGCAAGAACAGGCCAAAAACTGGCCAAAACGGCCCAAAAACGGGCCAAAACTGGCCATTTTTGGCTGCACGAGCGAGCGGCGAGCGGCGGACAGCGAGCGAAGCGAGAGGCAGCACCGTCCCTGCTATACGAAAGCCCCATCCAGCCCTGTGCCACCCGGGGGGTTCCAGGGTGCTGAGATGGCTGACGTTTTGCTCCGCTCTCGACGGTCACCGCGCAATGCAAGAACAGGCCAAAAACTGGCCAAAACGGCCCAAAAACGGGCCAAAACTGGCCATTTTTGGCTGCGCGAGCGAGCGGCGAGCGGCGGACAGCGAGCGAAGCGAGAGGCAGCACCGTCCCTGCTATATACGAAAGCCCCATCCAGCCCTGTGCCACCCGGGGGGTTCCAGGGTGCTGAGATGGCTGACGTTTTGCTCCGCTCACGACGGTCACCGCACCACGCAAGAACGGACCATAAACAGGCCAAAACAGCCCAAAAACGGGCCAAAACTGGTCATTTTTGGCTGCGCGAGCGAGCGGCGAGCGGCGAACAGCGAGCGAAGCGTGAGGCAGCACCGTCCCTGCTATACGAAAGCCCCATCCAGCCCTGTGCCACCCGGGGGGTTCCAGGGTGCTGAGATGGCTGACGTTTTGCTCCGCTCACGACGGTCACCGCGCCATGCAAGAACGGACCAAAAACAGGCCAAAACAGCCCAAAAACGGGCCAAAACTGGCCATTTTTGGCTGAGCGAGCGAGCGGTGAGCGGCGAACAGCGAGCGAAGCGAGAGGCAGCACCGTCCCTGCTATACGAAAGCCCCATCCAGCCCTGTGCCACCCGGGGGGTTCCAGGGTGCTGAGATGGCTGACGTTTTGCTCCGCTCACGACGGTCGCCGTGCCACGCAAGAACGGACCAAAAACAGGCCAAAACAGCCCAAAAACGGGCCAAAACTGGCCATTTTAGGTTGCGCGAGCGAGCGGCGAGCGGCGAACAGCGAGCGAAGCGTGAGGCAGCACCGTCCCTGCTATACGAAAGCCCCATCCAGCCCTGTGCCACCCGGGGGGTTCCAAGGTGCTGAGATGGCTGACGTTTTGCTCCGCTCACGACGGTCACCGCGCCACGCCAGAACAGACCAAAAACAGGCCAAAACAGCCCAAAAACGGGCCAAAACTGGCCATTTTTGGCTGCGCGAGCGAGCGGCGAGCGGCGAACAGCGAGCGAAGCGAGAAGCAGCACCGTCCATGCTATACGAAAGCCCAATCTAGCAAAGAACA
>NW_027021236.1:25000-26189 GCF_036884655.1 Musa acuminata AAA Group | reverse complement strand
GCCTGTTCTTGCATTGCGCGGTGACCGTCGAGAGCGGAGCAAAACGTCAGCCATCTCAGCACCCTGGAACCCCCCGGGTGGCACAGGGCTGGATGGGGCTTTCGTATAGCAGGGACGGTGCTGCCTCTCGCTTCGCTTGCTGTCCGCCGCTCGCCGCTCGCTCGTGCAGCCAAAAATGGCCAGTTTTGGCCCGTTTTTGGGCCGTTTTGGCCAGTTTTTGGCCTGTTCTTGCATTGCGCGGTGACCGTCGAGAGCGGAGCAAAACGTCAGCCATCTCAGCACCCTGGAACCCCCCGGGTGGCACAGGGCTGGATGGGGCTTTCGTATAGCAGGGACGGTGCTGCCTCTCGCTTCGCTCGCTGTCCGCCGCTCGCCGCTCGCTCGTGCAGCCAAAAATGGCCAGTTTTGGCCCGTTTTTGGGCCGTTTTGGCCAGTTTTTGGCCTGTTCTTGCATTGCGCGGTGACCGTCGAGAGCGGAGCAAAACGTCAGCCATCTCAGCACCCTGGAACCCCCCGGGTGGCACAGGGCTGGATGGGGCTTTCGTATAGCAGGGACGGTGCTGCCTCTCGCTTCGCTCGCTGTCCGCCGCTCGCCGCTCGCTCGTGCAGCCAAAAATGGCCAGTTTTGGCCCGTTTTTGGGCCGTTTTGGCCAGTTTTTGGCCTGTTCTTGCATTGCGCGGTGACTGTCGAGAGCGGAGCAAAACGTCAGCCATCTCAGCACCCTGGAACCCCCCGGGTGGCACAGGGCTGGATGGGGCTTTCGTATAGCAGGGACGGTGCTGCCTCTCGCTTCGCTCGCTGTCCGCCGCTCGCCGCTCGCTCGCGCAGCCAAAAATGGCCAGTTTTGGCCCGTTTTTGGGCCGTTTTGGCCAGTTTTTGGCCTGTTCTTGCATTGCGCGGTGACCGTCGAGAGCGGAGCAAAACGTCAGCCATCTCAGCACCCTGGAACCCCCCGGGTGGCACAGGGCTGGATGGGGCTTTCGTATAGCAGGGACGGTGCTGCCTCTCGCTTCGCTCGCTGTCCGCCGCTCGCCGCTCGCGCAGCCAAAAATGGCCAGTTTTGGCCCGTTTTTGGGCCGTTTTGGCCAGTTTTTGGCCTGTTCTTGCATTGCGCGGTGACCGTCGAGAGCGGAGCAAAACGTCAGCCATCTCAGCACCCTGGAACCCCCCGGGTGGCACAGGGCTGGA
>NW_027021236.1:12500-15000 GCF_036884655.1 Musa acuminata AAA Group | reverse complement strand
GGATGGGGCCTTTCGTATAGCAGGGACGGTGCTGCCTCTCGCTTCGCTCGCTGTCCGCCGCTCGCCGCTCGCTCTCTGCAGCCAAAAATGGCCAGTTTTGGCCCGTTTTTGGGCCGTTTTGGCCAGTTTTTGGCCTGTTCTTGCATTGCGCGGTGGACCGTCGAGAGCGGAGCAAACGTCAGCCATCTCAGCACCTGGAACCCCCCGGGTGGCACAGGGCTGATTGGGGCTTTCGTATAGCAGGGACGGTGCTGCCTCTCGCTTCGCTTGCTGTCCGCCGCTCGCCGCTCGCTCGTGCAGCCAAAAATGGCCAGTTTTTGGCCCGTTTTTGGGCCGTTTTGGCCAGTTTTTGGCCTGTTCTTGCATTGCGCGGTGACCGTCGAGAGCGGAGCAAAACGTCAGCCATCTCAGCACCCTGGAAACCCCCCGGGTGGCACAGGGCTGGATGGGGCTTTCGTATAGCAGGGACGGTGCTGCCTCTCGCTTCGCTCGCTGTCCGCCGCTCTCCGCTCGCTCGTGCAGCCAAAAATGGCCAGTTTTGGCCCGTTTTTGGGCCGTTTTGGCCAGTTTTTGGCCTGTTCTTGCATTGCGCGGTGACCGTCGAGAGCGGAGCAAAACGTCAGCCATCTCAGCACCCTGGAACCCCCCGGGTGGCACAGGGCTGGATGGGGCTTTCGTATAGCAGGGACGGTGCTGCCTCTCGCTTCGCTCGCTGTCCGCCGCTCGCCGCTCGCTCGTGCAGCCAAAAATGCAGTTTTGGCCCGTTTTTGGGCCGTTTTGGCCAGTTTTTGGCCTGTTCTTGCATTGCGCGGTGACCGTCGAGAGCGGAGCAAAACGTCAGCCATCTCAGCACCCTGGAACCCCCCGGGTGGCACAGGGCTGGATGGGGCTTTCGTATAGCAGGGACGGTGCTGCCTCTCGCTTCGCTCGCTGTCCGCCGCTCGCCGCTCGCTCGCGCAGCCAAAAATGGCCAGTTTTGGCCCGTTTTTGGGCCGTTTTGGCCAGTTTTTGGCCTGTTCTTGCATTGCGCGGTGACCGTCGAGAGCGGAGCAAAACGTCAGCCATCTCAGCACCCTGGAACCCCCCGGGTGGCACAGGGCTGGATGGGGCTTTCGTATAGCAGGGACGGTGCTGCCTCTCGCTTCGCTCGCTGTCCGCCGCTCGCCGCTCGCGCAGCCAAAAATGGCCAGTTTTGGCCCGTTTTTGGGCCGTTTTGGCCAGTTTTTGGCCTGTTCTTGCATTGCGCGGTGACCGTCGAGAGCGGAGCAAAACGTCAGCCATCTCAGCACCCTGGAACCCCCCGGGTGGCACAGGGCTGGATGGGGCTTTCGTATAGCAGGGACGGTGCTGCCTCTCGCTTCGCTCGCTGTTCGCCGCTCGCCGCTCGCTCGCGCAGCCAAAAATGGCCAGTTTTGGCCCGTTTTTGGGCTGTTTTGGCCAGTTTTTGGCCTGTTCTTGCGTGGTGCGGTGACCGTCGTGAGCGGAGCAAAACGTCAGCCATCTCAGCACCCTGGAACCCCCCGGGTGGCACAGGGCTGGATGGGGCTTTCGTATAGCAGGGACGGTGCTGCCTCTCGCTTCGCTCGCTGTTCGCCGCTCGCCGCTCGCTCGCGCAGCCAAAAATGGCCAGTTTTGGCCCGTTTTTGGGCTGTTTTGGCCTGTTTTTGGGCTGTTCTTGTGTGGCGCGGTGACCGTCGTGAGCGGAGCAAAATGTCAGCCATCTCAGCACCCTGGAACCCCCCGGGTGGCACAGGGCTGGATGGGGCTTTCGTATAGCAGGGACGGTGCTGCCTCGCGCTTCGCTCGCTGTTCGCCGCTCTCCGCTCGCTCGCGCAGCAAAAAATGGCCAGTTTTGGCCCGTTTTTGGGCTGTTTTGGCCAGTTTTTGGCCTGTTCTTGCGTGCCGCGGCGACCGTCGTGAGCGGAGCAAAACGTCAGCCATCTCAGCACCCTGGAACCCCCCGGGTGGCACAGGGCTGGATGGGGCTTTCGTATAGCAGGGACGGTGCTGCCTCTCGCTTCGCTCGCTGTCCGCCGCTCGCTGCTCGCTCGCGCAGCCAAAAATGGCCAGTTTTGGCCCGTTTTTGGGCTGTTTTGGCCTGTTTTTGGGCTGTTCTTGTGTGCCGCGGCGACCGTCGTGAGCGGAGCAAAATGTCAGCCATCTCAGCACCCTGGAACCCCCCGGGTGGCACAGGGCTGGATGGGGCTTTCGTATAGCAGGGACGGTGCTGCCTCTCGCTTCGCTCGCTGTCCGCCGCTCGCCGCTCGCTCGCGCAGCCAAAAATGGCCAGTTTTGGCCCGTTTTTGGGCCGTTTTGGCCAGTTTTTGGCCTGTTCTTGCGTTGCGCGGTGACCGTCGAGAGCGGAGCAAAACGTCAGCCATCTCAGCACCCTGGAACCCCCCGGGTGGCACAGGGCTGGATGGGGCTTTCGTATAGCAGGGACGGTGCTGCCTCTCGCTTCGCTCGCTGTCCGCCGCTCGCCGCTCGCTCGCGCAGCCAA
>NW_027021236.1:0-2500 GCF_036884655.1 Musa acuminata AAA Group | reverse complement strand
TGGCCCGTTTTTGGGCCGTTTTGGCCAGTTTTTGGCCTGTTCTTGCATTGCGCGGTGACCGTCGAGAGCGGAGCAAAACGTCAGCCATCTCAGCACCCTGGAACCCCCCGGGTGGCACAGGGCTGGATGGGGCTTTCGTATAGCAGGGACGGTGCTGCCTCTCGCTTCGCTCGCTGTTCGCCGCTCGCCGCTCGCTCGCGCAGCCAAAAATGGCCAGTTTTGGCCCGTTTTTGGGCTGTTTTGGCCAGTTTTTGGCCTGTTCTTGCGTGGTGCGGTGACCGTCGTGAGCGGAGCAAAACGTCAGCCATCTCAGCACCCTGGAACCCCCTGGGTGGCACAGGGCTGGATGGGGCTTTCGTATAGCAGGGACGGTGCTGCCTCTCGCTTCGCTCGCTGTTCGCCGCTCGCCGCTCGCTCGCGCAGCCAAAAATGGCCAGTTTTGGCCCGTTTTTGGGCTGTTTTGGCCTGTTTTTGGGCTGTTCTTGTGTGGCGCGGTGACCGTCGTGAGCGGAGCAAAATGTCAGCCATCTCAGCACCCTGGAACCCCCCGGGTGGCACAGGGCTGGATGGGGCTTTCGTATAGCAGGGACGGTGCTGCCTCGCGCTTCGCTCGCTGTTCGCCGCTCTCCGCTCGCTCGCGCAGCAAAAAATGGCCAGTTTTGGCCCGTTTTTGGGCTGTTTTGGCCAGTTTTTGGCCTGTTCTTGCGTGCCGCGGCGACCGTCGTGAGCGGAGCAAAACGTCAGCCATCTCAGCACCCTGGAACCCCCCGGGTGGCACAGGGCTGGATGGGGCTTTCGTATAGCAGGGACGGTGCTGCCTCTCGCTTCGCTCGCTGTCCGCCGCTCGCTGCTCGCTCGCGCAGCCAAAAATGGCCAGTTTTGGCCCGTTTTTGGGCTGTTTTGGCCTGTTTTTGGGCTGTTCTTGTGTGCCGCGGCGACCGTCGTGAGCGGAGCAAAATGTCAGCCATCTCAGCACCCTGGAACCCCCCGGGTGGCACAGGGCTGGATGGGGCTTTCGTATAGCAGGGACGGTGCTGCCTCTCGCTTCGCTCGCTGTCCGCCGCTCGCCGCTCGCTCGCGCAGCCAAAAATGGCCAGTTTTGGCCCGTTTTTGGGCCGTTTTGGCCAGTTTTTGGCCTGTTCTTGCGTTGCGCGGTGACCGTCGAGAGCGGAGCAAAACGTCAGCCATCTCAGCACCCTGGAACCCCCCGGGTGGCACAGGGCTGGATGGGGCTTTCGTATAGCAGGGACGGTGCTGCCTCTCGCTTCGCTCGCTGTCCGCCGCTCGCCGCTCGCTCGCGCAGCCAAAAATGGCCAGTTTTGGCCCGTTTTTGGGCCGTTTTGGCCAGTTTTTGGCCTGTTCTTGCGTTGCGCGGTGACCATCGAGAGCGGAGCAAAACGTCAGCCATCTCAGCACCCTGGAACCCCCCGGGTGGCACAGGGCTGGATGGGGCTTTCGTATAGCAGGGACGGTGCTGCCTCTCGCTTCGCTCGCTGTCCGCCGCTCGCCGCTCGCTCGCGCAGCCAAAAATGGCCAGTTTTGGCCCGTTTTTGGGCCGTTTTGGCCAGTTTTTGGCCTGTTCTTGCTTTGCGCGGTGACCGTCGAGAGTGGAGCAAAACGTCAGCCATCTCAGCACCCTGGAACCCCCCAGGTGGCACAGGGCTGGATGGGGCTTTTGTATAGCAGGGATGGTGCTGCCTCTCGCTTCGCTCGCTGTCCGCATCTCGTCGCTTGCTCGCGCAGCCAAAAATGGCCTGTTTTGGCCCGTTTTTGGGCTGTTTTGGCCTGTTTCTGGGCCATTTTTGCTTCGCTTGAAATCTTCTTCTTCCTTGTGTGGCCAATAATGCCTTGCTTTGTACTTCTTCGTGCACGGCGGTGTCTTGTCGTCGATTGCCTTGTTTGATCGGCCACTTGAGTCTTTGTTACTCGTGGTTGGCGACGGGCTGTCCGATGGGGTGACTGTGTCGGCATGTGAGCGGTGATAGATTTGTATGCCGCGGTGGGCTCCCTGCTATTGTGCAGTTGACCACCGACGTTGCAAGTCTCTTCAATGACACTCTGTTTGAACGGAGATGCGTGTGTTGCCTGTACAATCTATCTAGTTCCTTTGGAAATAGACATTGTTTACCTCGCTTATCCACTTCTCATGTCCTATATGAATGAGAAGTGTCGATGTCCGTGCACCTTGTGTGTCCTCGAACGATGGCATATCTCAGACCTCTCGTCTCGAGTGGCTCCAGTGTTCACGTGAGTGCTCTTGGATGCAGTGGATAAGAATGTACCATGGGTCTTTGGACTCTTGGCACATGATTGGTTGGCTTTCTTAGTCGCCCTTCGACGGATGACGGCCTTCCCATCGTTGCCCCCCTTTCCCTTGTGGTAATGGGTCGGCATGTTGGGCTTGGCGTCGTAGAGGACGTGCTACCTGGTTGATCCTGCCAGTAGTCATATGCTTGTCTCAAAGATTAAGCCATGCATGTGTAAGTATGAACTATTTCAG
>NW_027021235.1:0-18037 GCF_036884655.1 Musa acuminata AAA Group | reverse complement strand
AATCCTTCTCTTGAGCAAACAAGTGTTCTGGATCGAGTAATTTTGTCAGATGATTTATCTATCCAACCTTTCCGTACACTAAATCCTATCATCCCAGCATATCTGTTGTAGAATTCATATGCTTTGTCTTCATTTTCAAATTCCATATCGACTTCTGGCACCATTTTTGTATTTACCAAGTCCTTCATTGGAACTTCATAGTCTATAACTTTTCTCTGTTTTCCCTGCTCAACCAAACTCCCGCATTAAGGCATACAGTAAGTCAAAAATAAAAGGCAGATACAGAGAAAGCCATAAAATATTTTGACATCCAGAGTGATGACAAATATTATTTGTTTCAGATCAATCGGAATGATCTCTTAATAGCTCAAACTTGATGCACTAGTGGGTGGAAGAAAGCCCCAGGGTTTCTGGCATATTAAGAAAAATAGGTATTGAGACTCGAAAGATCTGTACAAGCTTTATATTTTGCATGAAGGAAAGATTCAATTAAATGAGTCTTAAAAATGACAATTCCAGTTAATTGCAAGTGACACATGAGAATATAACCAAAATCTATTCCACAGATTATAATCAATGAAGGAGAAGATATTGACACCCTTCAACTGAATGGACTCTATCTTGTTAAGATCACGCAACAGAATACATGCATATGAATAACTTTCTGGAGTATACATTTTCATGCATACAACATTCTTGTGTTTCTCGGATCTATGGGGCATACAGGTTACACTTTTACCACGTGAGAACCAAAGAAGTATGTGGAACACCTATCGACAAAGACTTAAAGAAGCTAAGAAGATCAAAGCATCAAGGTCTATCCTCCTAGGTGATTACATCACATTTTATTTTCACTAGCTTCTCCTATGAAAACTAGCTTTTCACCCGGCTGTTTAATTATTAGCTCAATGAAGTGAGCTGTTCGATGCTTATGCTGGCAGTACATAGTTGCTCACCATTTACGCTACCAATACTATATGCACCCCAAAAGCGAAATTGAAATTAGTCATTAAGAACTGATGAAATAAAATCTCAATTTGTTGCCAATACACAACAGAAAAGGGGAATTCAGAACAATGAATTCATCGTAGCCAGCTTTGAAGCAAATCTAAACGTGTACCTTTCTCCAAGCAATTCCACATGCATTGCATAGTGTTCGTCGTCCCTCTGGGCCGCTTCGCATATGGCATGTAAGCTTTGCGCTGATTCCACAATTATGGCATCTGTAAACGTTGAAGACTGGTTAGTCACCGGTTTCAGATCATAAGATAATCTCTCTCCACAAAATTCCATGACATACAATCCAGCCATAAGGGTCTTCTTTATGCAAACCCTAAAAGAAAAGAAATTATGCACTGTAATGCCGTAATGCCGAGGTCCTCGAAGCTTAGTTCGAGGACTAGAAGGGTATAGAGGTAAGAAGTGGAAGCATGGCTCTTACCTGACTGGGCCCTCCACCAAATCCTCGCCATTGCCGGCCTGCACCTCCTGGTCCTTATCCTGCTCGATCGGCATCTGGGGATCGTCACGGCCGCTGCCGATGGAAGGACTCAGCAATCGGCACGTCTGTGGTCCATTCGGTGGCTACGACCTCGGCCTCTCGCTTTATCTCACAGCAACATCAAGAAAAGAAGGAACTCTTCTCCCAACCGAATAACGAAAGCGATCGACGGATTCGTCCGGAACGAGAAACTCCTAAGCTTGAATTAAGTCGGCAATCATCGGTAATATCGATGTGCTACACCGGATCGAAGACTCTCTTACGGATTCAGTCAGCGAAGTACACGTGATTTACGGTTTCCACGGAACTAGGGTTTATCTCATCCCGTGGATCGGGGGCGGGGACAGGGAAGAAGCAGCAAAAGGAGATCGGCTGCAAGTTCCGTTTAAGAAAACGATTTAGTCGCCCTTACGTCCGCCACGCGTCCAGTCGTATAATATGTTCTCATCTATTACTAGATTTTGCAGTGTCCTTCATCTGCACCGCTCGTCCCTCTACTTCTCTCATCCGAACCGTCCATTTATATCGAGTGAAACATGATTCGGGTTGTGGGCCCCGCAGTTGCAGGTGGAACCGACGGCCGAGATGCGCCAGATGAGAGCACATCTGATGAACAGTGACGATTAATAGAAGGAGACTACCATCATCCGAAAAATCTTACCATCCCTCAGTAATAACATTCATGTAATATGAGAATTAAATACAAAGCCTTGGTACAAGAAAAGAAAAATAAAGGGCCAAGAAATGAGAAGATAAAACAAGTATCATACATACTGGTAGATGCCAGTCCCTGTAACAACAGAAAAAAAAAAAGTACAAAGATGGAGGATCTCATTGGATTCGTTTTAACATAAGCTGCTGCTGGGTAATGGAAGCTGATGGAATCCTGTGACAACGTGAAATCGCTACTGCAAAACAGGTTGATGCTGCTTGCTGTGTTGCTACTCCCTTTTATCTTCTTCGATGTCTCCATTGTTTGAGGTCGTAGTGTTGCTGGTCACGGCCGCTCTAGCATCGATCGAAGCTAAAGAACCGCGAGTATCCTTTGAAGGAATTGGTCCTGGTTTTATTAGAGAGAGCGAATCCTCTCGGTCGAAATCTTCAGTTCCGTCATCCGAGTAAGCATATCTGCAAAGAAGAAAACACCGATGAGTACCTATAAGAAAAATGGAAAGAGAAAAGAGTGTATATAAACCAGAGGTTGTAAAAAAAAAGACATTTAGTATAATATCTCATGTTGATTATAATCATTGGTCTCATTCGCAAGCAATCTTTCAGTCAATCAAACATCATGGTCCTTAATATCCAGATATATGGTCTGGAACCCTAATTTTCTTTTAATAATAGACTACTGGATTGTTGAACAACAATCCAGCTTCTCAGTTAAAATCTTTACTACTACTGTAGATTTGGAAAGAGACTAGCTATTAACAGATGACAGATATCTTGTTCTCTTGTCATTCTTGTCCAATCCATTGCTGTAAATATTAAGACCCAAGGGAAACATTCTTTAGCATATCTTTGAAATCAAGATTAAATAGATATTCTGGTGTACAGCAACACTTTAGCACAGCCTAAATTCAGGTTGAAAAGAGTTCTCATACAAGCTAACAAATAATGGTGAGTCATGATAGAATTTATGGATACTACTGTTCCAAAACAGAGATGTTCATGAATGGCAGTATTATCATCGACAGTACAATAGGACAAGAGGCACCATTTCATTTTTGTTAAAATGATATTTCTATTATGACAATATTTAGATGATTAAGAGAAACATCCGGAACAAAGTCCTAGACATAAAATTTCTGAAGAAAAGCAAATTGCAGGATCCCCAAAATCCAAGGATTTTACCTCTTTGAGTTTTGGGAGGGTGCCCAAAGATCGGCGATCACACAGAGAAGAGAGAAGGAGAGGACCTGCCAAAAGGCAGGAATGATCCAAGCATTCTGCCAGCGCTCGTTGTATATGTCAGTTGATTTGAAATACAGCTGCGGAAAAACAATACAACCTAATCATTCGGGGTAACACAACCAATCAAAGAGGCTGTAATCGTAGAAATGAACACCTAGCATGGTACACGAAAACCAATTAAGACAATATTTTAATATATTAAGAGTAAACCCAAGATACTCAATCATACAACATAGAATACACCAAAGAGCTGAGTTAACATTCCTTTAATTCAAGAATATTAACTCTCAAGACCATAGAACAACTGGTGCCCTCTAATGTTGTATATTTTATACATGGCTGTCTAAAGCAACCTAAATTAGCTCAACATGAAGCAAAATAGGTGACTATTACCTCATAGCAAATCCAACAGACGGACAAAACAAGAGCAACACCCAATGCATTAGTAAATTTCCTGTAAATGTCTAGCTTAGCCATCAACCGTCTTGCCTGTTAGGGAACAAACACAGGAGTTATTAAACAACTTCTAGAGACATATTCAAGCAAAAGATTCTTTTGGTATAAATTATGCAAACTACAGTAACTCGAGGAGAATCAAACATATATTTTGACTGCAAATGCAACAAACAAATGATGTAAGTTTAACCAAAGGGTGACAGCAATTGAGTTGAAATCAGAAAGCTGCAAATACCTGGAGTTTGTCCAGAGTTTTTGAAAGAGAAGTAAAAATCCAAAGAATGAAGAATGCATCCAGGAGTGCCACAGGAAGAACCAAGAACAATCTTGCTTTTCCAGCAAGATCGCTTACGGAACCTACATTCTCCACCAACTCAAGTATCTCAGATGCTAGGAAAAATGTTGCTCCAAACATGATCACCTTAGAAGTGAGGCCGCCCAAAGTAGGCCTAACAACTCCATACCCCATTGAAACAACCAGAATAATGATTCGTGACACTGTTCTTTTTACTGTACCAAAGGTTACTGCCCAAAAGGTAATCCCCATTGGTCTGAGTCCAGTTTCATTGAATTCAGCATATTCAAAGTACCACAATGCCATTTCAAACATGCCTAATGCAATGACTAGTGTTATGCAGTTCTGAAGTGGAAGAACCTCTTTCCAAAACCTCGCGTACTGTGAAAACCAAAATATCCCAAGTATCACAAATGCAAGAGACATTAATCCATAAAAGTTCATGAGAGGGGCCATCCTTCCTGGCAGGTAGCCAGTGGGATTTTTCCACACAGTCTTCCCCTCTATAGCCAGGCCACTGAGTGCTGGATCACAATATATAAAATACAGGTTGTACATCCCAGTTCTCGTGATGGGTATACTGTGGGATGGCAGTGTCGCAACAAGATCCTTTCCACTGAAACTAGCAACAAGCACTTGTGGCCAGTTAGGGTTCTGAGTGGAGGGCCGATAGATAACTGTGCCTTGAGTGCAGGCACCTAATTTTGCCAGATCTGCTGTGCAACAGACAGCTCGTTGACCACCATAGGCTGACCCACCAATTGTTTCCCGATCTTCTACCTCAAATACAATCGCTTGTACCATAACGTTATCAGTGTCTTTACTATTTTCAGTAGCTTGCTCAGGCCGCCTGAATGTGATCTTCTCAAAGCTGGATGCAGAAGAAAGGGAAACCATGAGAATGTTGAACAATAACTGTCAAAATGTGTCTGCCGTGGTACAGAACAGGGATATTCTGTGCATCATATTCAGAAAAACAGTAAATCACAATCTCTAAGAAGCCTATCCTGCAAGCTAATTGTCCCTTCATAATATCAAAAATGGCAGTACCGCACAAACGTCTGCTGCCAAAGGAAGTTTGGCCAGTGATGCACAGAAGGGTTGTATTTATGCCTCAAACCCTGGTGCCTCACCAAAACTCACCTTCTTAATTGTCCTTTTAGGACAACACTAGTCACTAGGATAGGGTGCAGATATATAATACCACTTTTTGCCGAAGCATTTCAGTTAATATCGCCAATGCTTTCATTAGGGCATGTACCCAAGTTTTAAGTGAAATAAAAAACACTAAATGACCAAGAAACTGTACCAGTATGCAAAATTGGCAGCAGAGAGAAACGTCTCAACCTCTCATTGATGAACTAGCTAATGTTCATCAGATCTTCAATCAGGAGACATGATATTAGTACTATATATAGATACTTTTCCATTAATTCCTTTGTGTTACCGATTATTGATGAAAATAAAATTGTGTAGAGGGCCACAGGAAGAGATAACAAGGGATACCTTATGCAAAGAATTACATAAAGATAATAAGAAGAATAAGAGAAGGAAGAAAATAACAGGATGATAGTACGAGGCACCAATCACTTCTCAAAAATCATTAATACTTCTCCCTCAATTCATAGAACTTCCCCATTTCTTGACCACTAAGCGACTTTAGAGCAATGTTTGCTTCTCAATCTCGTATGGTCTAGAATAACTCTAAGGACCTATCGAACAGTATTCAACTTAAAATAGTACTACTAGATTACTGGAAAACTCAGATGACAAATTCCTTCCCAGATCTCACGTCATACCATTATGAACACAGCTTGAATATTGAGTGTTCTAAATAACATTAAAATCCGGACCAAATTATACTAAATCAAATCAGCAACTTGGAACCCACATCTGAACACCTGAATACTCTGGAATGTGACTTCAGAGCTGGAAGAGAGCTATCCGGAGAATCTAAAATAATTGAAGTTAGAGATCTATGCAAAAAGTTCAGCATCATGGAAACTTGACGACGGCAATCGACATATGACTGCCTACCATGTCAATGTGATGATTCATTTTGATATTTGGATTAGTGTTACATCAGTTGCGCACACCAGAATCGAGCTACAATGATAGTTTACCGGATCGGTTTCGTTTCTTTGCACTTTCTTTCTACGAACTAAAGCAAGTCTTTGACCGACCCAGAGATCAACTGCATTTGAGTCTAATGAAACCCCATGATGTCAAGAGCCAAGCACCACCTAGCGCCAGATCTCCGAACGAACAACTCGAGCCTACACCAACGACCCCAATTTCCCGTCTTTCGACATCCCGAATCCCCACAAAGCCCTAAAACCCACAAACAGAATGAAAGGCGCCCCGGATCTGTAGAAAGAAATGAGGACAAGTGGGGAATACCGGATGAAGGCGTCGCCGGGGCCGGCGGTGGCGTTGGGATCGGGGAGGGAGGCGTAGAGGCCCTCGCTGCCGCCGTGGAGAACGAAGGCATTGCCTTTCGGACCGAACTTGTCGCCGACGTAGCTGTGCACCGAGGCATCCACAGAGGCGGAGAAGAAGAAGGGGAGAAGGAAGATGCCACAGTAGATGAGCAGCCGAAGAAGACGGCCGGGGGCGGCAATGGACGGATCGACGCGCGCCATTGGGATACCCAAGAGAATATCTCTCTCTCTTTACCGCTCTCGTTATCCTCAAAAGGAAGCCAGAGAGGAACAGGGCGAGCTATGGCACCGGTCTTCTTCTTCTTCTGCTCACTGCTGCTAATGGCGAAGCTTAGCTTTCTTCTCGAGGGAAGGACCTCTTTTTAATAGCACAACTACATTGCTTACCTGGAACCCAACATACCCGCGATCCACCCTGAGGAGCCTGTGGGTCCATTTAAGCATAAGGCCGCTAGCCAGTCGTCGCCGAAGAAGGTGGGTGACTGAAGCACGGATGAGAAGAAGGGGAAGGACTGCTCTTTTCTCTAATACTCCTCGGACTAGTCGGTGGCAAGGTTTAAGGAAGGGGTTAATGGCGATGTGGCCATTAGCCTTTGAGTCAACTCTTTAATCGAAATAAGACCGACAATGTTATTAATGTTTCAATAAGATTTACTATTGATCATAAACTATTGTTTTTTTAGACTACAAAAAATAATTTTGTTACAATAAACGACATATAAGATGTCTATAATTAGCATTGACCCTAAACTATTATTTATTTTGACTTTGATTCTTTAATCTATTTGAGACTAAATGTTTTTCAAAAAAATAAAAAAATATTATAATTTATGATACTCACTAAATTTACATTATTATTAATCACTGATGAAGATTATTTATTCAATTTATTTGATTTTCTTACTCTATTATTCCTGATGATATATAAATTTTCTCTTTTTATTTATCAAAATTTTATATGCAACTCTCCTTTTTTTTCTTCTCAACATGAGACCAGAATGCAGCATTCTCTTTGTTTGAAGTATCTCAAACATCAGCATGTTTGAACTGATGATTTGGCAGATTTCTCAATCTTTTGGAAAATGAAGGCAGATAATTTTGGTGAACAATACCAAAGTTTACATGATATATATACTAAAATCCACACAAAAGAAACTAGTAATTTTATTTGTTTCTTTAGGATACCTCTCATATCTTTGCTTTGCAAATTGGTTGAACACAATTCTCTCTTCTGGATGTGCCCATCAGATTCTGCAGAGCTTTATGTTTGTTTCATAATCATAACTCTCCAGTCATCTCATAAGCAATGAAATGGTAAATTACAAGAAATTAAAAATAGAAAGTACATGAAAAGAAAAACCTTACTTTTGTTGCTTGGAATAGTTACATTAGTGCATAGGTTTAAAGATCTCTTGTGTTTTATTCAAGCATTCTTCTTGAGGTTTGAGATAATATGGAATTTTCAGTTCAGCCAGCAACTCTTTTCAAGTGAAATGTAAGCAAACATATCTTTCCTCATGTTAGCTTAGCTGCTTTCACTGCCACCCTATCACTGCAACTAATGAGTCAAAAAAAGGGAGAGAACATAAAATTCAGCATAGAATGGGCTCATTAATTTGCAAGAAAAAGAATCTGCTAAAACAATTTAATAGGAATTTTATAGTCAAACCAAACAACCTAAGCTGCAGCCCTGATTGCATTAAGTCAAACTGTAAAATAGAGCAGCCCATGTTTGAATGACAAAAATTTCTTTGTTTGCTGTTGAACTAGCAAAACCCTTTTCTACTATCAAACTTTCTCATCTACAAGTTTTGACAGTTCTTTGCATCAGTATAAATTCTTTTGTTAAGTAGGTTATTTAGTGAACTGTATTCATCAAGTTTAGTTCTCAAAGAAGGTCATCATAAGTAGTAATAGTAGTAGTAGTAGTTCATTAAGCTGCTTCTCAGTTCATGATACCATTAAAATATTTGAATCAACTCTTATCAGTTAACTCTTGTGCAAAGAATTATGATCTACATTGCAGTAAAGAAGATGGGAGCCAAAATGCAACAAAATGGTTACATAGATGCTTGTCATTTGTGTCAGGCTCATCATAGACTTCAACAAACCTCAGATTCTTTCAACACTTGGTGAAAGAAGGGACTTCTTGACACCAATCTAAGGGGATTCTTTTGTTCTTCCTATTAATTGTTGTGTATGTTCTTTTCTGCTCAGACAGTTACTACTTGGCTTGTGTTTAAGATATTATTAGCCTGGGTGATATCCATATGTGTGCCTTTCCACCTTCACCTTCTACCATTATTACTTTGGAATGCAGCTCTCCTGGTGGCCAGCCAAATCCCTTTTAGGTGAGTTAGGTACAATAAAATTGTACAAGTGTCACAGGTAGAGGCTTCTGCACAAAGTGCTCTCAGATCTCCTCTGAGGTAACCAATCTTTCAGCACTGGTGGCAAAGGACAAGAATCATGCAGAGGTAAATATCTTGCAATGAATAGATTTGCTCAGTGGATAGCGATGCATAAATATTGGATTTCAAATTATAACATCTTTTTAAAGGATAACCAATCCAAGACATCATCAACACTTAATCTGATCCAACGCAGTAGAGAGTGAAGCATTCAGATCCCAAATACTATATTAGATTGGGAATATCAGCGACATCCATACAACTTCTATGTCTTCTTCATGCAGTTGCCACAATGCCACTATATTCGATGCTTCCATGGAAATATCTGCAACAGTGCAAAGGAGTTGAGGTTGCAGGTTGGTATTGGAAAATGGAAGCAATGACATCATGACTGCCCTGTCTTTGGCTGGGAGAGGAGTCTTTCTGCTGAAAGAGTGGAAGCAAAAGGACTCCACACTAGATAAGAAAAGCTGACCATGTCTGGTGGCAAAAGAAGGATGCCTGCCAACAAAAGTGGTGGTGTTGGCAGCAATCACAGCAATGGATTCATGGTGATTTTGATCACTAACCGGGAGATATGCTCTTTTCAGGTGTCAGTGTGAGAAGATGCTTGCTTGAAGCACCGAGTGTGACCTGCAACCTGATGCCAAGATCTTGGTGGAGAGCAACTCATTCTAATGGAAGTTGAGTTGGCGACAGAAGATTGGCGTTGGAAACAAAACAAGGAATCATTGGATTATGATTTGATGAACTTCTCAGAGGACAGTGTTGATGCTAAATTGATGGTTCTGCAGCTTTGGAATGGTAGGCTTTGTTTCTTTTCTGAGGGGGAGAGGAGAGATAGGAGTTTCACCTACCAAACCAAGCTAATTTCATTAACCTGATAATGAGTAGCTCAACTAAAAGAACTTCCTAAATTAGCAATATGTTCCAAGCTAAATGTTGAATTGTCCTTAACCTAATCAAAGTTAGATTATCTTTGACCAATGCTATCTTATAGATGGGTTAATAAGGCTTTGTGTTTAAGATAAAACAATGCACAAATTAGCACTTGGATTCTCAGACTAACTCATCTACAAAATGATCTCAATCTGAAAAATACACAAACTAATACAACATAACATAATAATAAATATAACAAAAATTATTTCTGATAGTTGTGAGGAAGAAAAAGTAAATGCATCTACACTTGAAGGACAAATAAATGAAGTTGATTTGTTCATCAGTGGAGCAAAAGTTAACAGTATTCTACAGTGGAAGAAAGTCACCACTTTTGACAAATGTGCCATGCTGCAAAATGAGAACTCTTAGCATATTGGTGTTCTTCTGGGGGGGAAACAATCAGAGACTTTGAAAGATGAACACATACTCCTCCTCTTAGAGGATGTGTTGACACTGATAATTATAAATACAAGAACAAACTTGCTGATGAACAACAAATACTTCTCAAGAACAAAGATATTGCTTTTCTTTCAATTTCAGAAATAAATTTGGGTGTCATCACTTAATTATTACTTCTAAATTTCAGTGAATTATGTGGCACAGTTGGTAGAATGAATGATGTCAAGAAAGCGATTTGACCACCATAAAAGCTTTAGGGGTTGTATGTTTGACCAGAGTGTGAGAAATATTTCTCTCGTGTTGCTGCATTGCCACCATGTCAATTCGGCAACATCAAGTGCGCACCGAGCAGTGCTCTTAGTACTCGTGGCACTGTCCATAACACTGTTCTAAGTGATTCCAACAAGAGATTAAGCAGATTTCCATGAGCTCCGGTGACTCCCATGTTTATCATGCTTCAGATTGTTTTGCATTATGTTGCATGAATCACTCCTAAGATTAGCAGACAAAGGGCAAACACTGACCTAACATCCCCCACTCATGCTTGATGCATGTGCTGTGATTGTTCTCTAGCAACACTCTCTCTTCTTCCTACAGTATAAAGAAGGATGATGAGATATATATAGGACAGTATACATGCCCCAAATCACTAGGCGAGGTTTCCTTTCTGCATCTCCTTTGGCCTCCCTTTCGATGCTTCCTTCTTCTCTTTCTCACATATGGGCACAGCACCTCGTGGCTCCATTCCCTGTAATGGCAATCATGATGATGATGACTGCAACCATCTTCCGCCCAAATCCCTCTCCCTTCACTACCATAGCCATCCCTGTCTTCACCACCAGTGCGTCACCACCATTAGAGCTCACGCTTGCTACGTCGCTGCCCTCGCTGTTCATGGGACGTCCGTCTACAGCGGCGGCTCCGACCAAGAGATCAGAGTCTGGCCATCTGTTCTTTTAGACTCGTCGTCCACAGCGAGGACTGATCATCCTGCGAGCTTCACTGTGGCTCAAACAGAGAGCCCGGTGAAATCGCTTCTTGTGTCAGGTGACAACCTGTTCAGCTCTCACCAAGACGGCGAGATCCGCGTGTGGCAGATAAACCAGAGGGAGCAGCGCTGCTACAAGCTGAAAGCAGTTTTGCCGACCTCCATGGACCGGTTTTTGAGCTTCCTGTCGCCCAAGAACTATGTGCAGGTCCGCAGACACAAGAAGTGCTCCTGGGTGCACCACGTTGACGCCGTCTCCGGCCTCGCGCTCTCGCACGACGGCGCGCTCCTCTACTCCATCTCCTGGGACCGAACTCTAAAGGTGTGGCGCACCTCCGGGTTCAGGTGCATAGAGTCCGTCGCGGGCGCCCACCAGGACGCCATCAACGCGATCGCGGTGTCGCGGAACGGCCACGTCTACACGGGCTCGGCCGACGCCAAGATCAACGTGTGGAGGAGGAGTGGCGAGGAGGGGAAGCACTCGCTGGTGCAGACGCTGGAGCGGCACCGGTCGGCGGTGAACGCGCTGGCGCTGAGCGCCGACGACCGAGTGCTGTACTCGGGAGCGTCCGACCGCTCCGTGGTGGTGTGGGAAGGGGGCAGCGGGGGGATGGCGGCCACCGGGGAGCTCAGGGGACACAGGAGGGCCATCCTGTGCCTTGTGGCGGCCGGGGACGTGGTCTGCAGCGGCTCGGCGGATACGACGGTGAGGGTGTGGAGGAGAGGACGAGAGCAGAAGGGGCGCCACAGCTGCTTGGCCGTAATGGAAGGCCACGGAGGGCCGGTCAAGAGCTTGGCGATGGTAGTGCTGGAAAGCAGCAGCAGCAGCAGTAGTAGTACATGCCTGGTTCTCAGTGGAGGTTTGGACTGTGATCTAAAGCTGTGGAGACTCTCAGTTCCTTCTCTCTCTTAGGAGGACACCTCCCTGGCTTTGGAAGTACAACTTCTCTTAGATCGAAGATGATACTCCATCGTCCTCCCCACGGGATGCTTGACCACGTTCATGGCCATGCCTGGCCACAGTCAAAAAAGGGTTTACGGCCATCTACCATTGGCTTGGCCACAGTTGAAAGTAATACTAATTGAACGAACTGAACCATTAAGGCCACATGTTATCCAGAAACCACGTAACATAGATGATAGGAGATGATAAAATGGCCGAGGTCTATCACTATGGTACCTTTTTGAGGAGCATATCAACAAGGATTAGTTGTACTGTCACTTCATCATCACTGTGTCACACCCTTCATGGTTTATTTTATGTGATGCATATGTATTGCAAAAGTAGGCCCAAATGATGAATCAATTATGTCTGATATATATATATATATATATATATATATATATATATATATATATATATATATATATATATATATATATATATATATATATATATATATATATATATATATATATATATATAGAGAGAGAGAGAGAGAGAGAGAGAGAGAGAGAGAGAGAGAGAGAGAGTAGATTGTTTTCTTTAAAGTAAGATAGATTGAATCAAAAGCCTGATGTCCAAAGTTTTATGATACTAACAGATGCACTCTTAAAGCTTACTACAGAATACAAAGGCCTCACATCAAGTTGAGGCACAATATGAATGATAAATTTGGAATTTAATCTGTGAAGACCTTCTACACCCACAACTTTAAACCTAAGTTCTAAGCATACCTCCATAATGGAATATGTCCATTAACCAAAAGTTTGTGAAACCATTACATAATCTCTTCATTGTAATAACTCCATAAATCATAGATGAACCTATGTGGTGCCGAGACATTTAGGTAGAGTGTCCACCTAGACACTTTGGGTAGTGCAATTTATACATTGATGAAACAAAACTGTGCACCAAATGTTCCCTTTAGAGTCAGTCAGAAACCCTAAGATCATTTGTGAGAACTTTTCATGAGGCATCAAGTCATAAATCTTTGAAGTGGTACACTTGCCCTTTTGATTTTAGCAAAGATATATATGTTTTCAGATGTATAGCCTCATCAGACAAAAAATTTGAAACCTGTATCAAATCTTCTATGACCATATATCTAAGTCCAAGAGTTTAACTCTGGTAATTCCAACAAAAATTTCTTTGTCATCCACATAATTAACAATTTGAATAAATTAGTGCTGAATAATTTAAAAAAAAGAACAAAAGAATGAAATGCAGCAGACTAAACTAGAAAACAATTTGGAGACTTTTTTCTTACCAGAATCTTTTATCATACCTTTCCTGTGAGTGTAAGTTTTGCACTGGTAGGGTTTTCCGGATCTATCTTGCTGCAAGATCTGAGTGGGAACTTAACTAAGGGTGAAAGATGACCTTCACATCTATCAGTGCATCCTGGCAGTTGGATCGAGTGTTGTCAAATACAAGTTGGAGATGCTGCAGCCTTCACCAAGTAGTTCATCATCAGATGAAACAACATTTCTGCAGTAATCACACCAACCAATTATAGACATTAAATCAAGATCCAACTCTCAGATAATCTGTTGACTCGTTTGCTTTCTTCTACTAGTTTGATTCAATTAACCAAATGGGGATCCCCCATGTCACTTGAAATGGTAGCACGGAAAAGGTGGAAAACATTTCAGTCGGTAATCGGAAATGGAAAACAAAAAAGAGCTGAGATGAAGTACTTAGTTATCTAACACTAAGTGAATTGTTTCGACAATTTGTGTGTAATTTGTATATGAAACATAAAAATAATGATGAAACTAGTAGGATTTACAAAAATGAAAAACAGAGAGAAGGAGATTACACCCAAACATGTTTTAGAAGCACTCTACTACGTAATATGACAGTAGTAATGAAAAATGATGATGCATATCCCGGTGAAGTAGATATCTTGATGAAGTGTTAAGTGACCAATGAATCGATCAAACTACGAACTGCACAATGATTACTAATTAAAAAACATAATACAATGTACAATCATCAAAAATTACATTTAATTTAGAGTGCCACAGTATTCAAAACATGTACATTCTACGCTGCTCATGCATAGAGCAGAACCGAGAACCGAATACCAACACATCGAGGAGCCCTGCCAATCTTGCAGCTAAGCAGCAGACTATTACTCGACCTGTGGAGGTCATAATCGGATAATATTAACTCGCAGTTCCAGTCAAAATCTGGCCTTTTCTAAATGTTCTTCAATGCACTCCAGTATTAGACCTAATTACCGAACTTTTTAATATTTCATTTCACAGATCAATTCTCTCTCGAACCGTACAATTACCCAATTTTGCTGTAACCAAGATACATAAAGAGGAGGGTTCTCTTTTTTATATGAGGGTATAGGGAAGGAGTAGTACCTTAGGACGCCCAATGAGTTCTGGGCGACGAGCCAAAGGGCGGTGGTGGTAGCGGTGGCATCGCTTCGATCACGCTTGCTTGCTTGTGGCGAGAGGGTGCGGAACTTGGAGGACGAGGCAGGAGAAGCCGAAGGGAGGAAGAGGACTGAGGAGGAAAGCGCGACCCTCCTCCTGCCTTCCATTCTTCCTACGGCGTTCCTCGCGGTTGCATTGGGAGATCGGCTTTCGAACGACTTCCGTTTCCGACACAACGAAAGGCTGACGTGGTGCATATCGAGCGGGGCGTTAGGCGGATGAGGCGGGGTCGGTTCTCGGTGATGTGTCGCGACTGATTTCGTAAATCAAGTCTGGCGCGAAGGGCATTATCTGTGCAATTCGCGTGGATGCGGGGCCACCTGTGGAGCCCACGGGAATCCGACTCCGTGGCCAAACTCCATTCGATGGGGAAGAACCGTTGGTGGAGGCCCCCCGGTAGGGGATACAGCTTTAAATCACCTGCAGAGGCAAGAGAATGAGAATTATTATTTACATGCCTTGTAATATGTTAAAAATTAATTACTTTGATCACATTGGTTAAGTAAAAGATGATAAAAAAGAATATAGGTATTAATTTGGTAAGAATATAGGTATTAAGTTGGTATTGTCCACAAAATTTATACTAACGAGAGAGTTAGCACATAGCAAAATTTGAGATGTGATGGATTCATTCCATCGATCGATCCCGACAGCCAATTTGGGTCGGCAATGAGTTCCTTCATGTCGTCGCAGTCGTCTAATTCAGCTGCCCCTGCCAAGAGCTGCGGCTTCCGTGAGCTCGGGGCACGTTCGCAGAGAATCGACGACTCGAGCGAGGAGGTCTCACCGCGGTCCCAATTCACGGATGCTTCTGGGAATTCGTCTCCAAAAGGCGATCTTTCCAAGCTGGATAACGTTCGTCGACGCTTGCCTCAGGCCATGGGAGGGCTAACTATTGCAGGCAATCTGGCCCTGACACATTTGGATCAGTTCCCGGCATGCCCAGGCTTCGTGGAGTGCGCCGCAAGGTTTTCCAGCCTCGACGACCGGAATCGCTGTTGGCTCTCCGGCCATCTTGAGCTACCAGGGAATGCCAAGCTGCATTCCAGCGTAGCAAGCGACCAATGTCCGACGGTGAGATTATGCCGAGTCGTGGAACTCTAGAGAGGAAACATCGGCATCCGATCCTTTCTGTGAGTGGGAGAAGCAAGCTTAGGAGCTCCCAGAGATGGCAACGCGAAGAAGCGAAATGCTGCTCCGAAGAGCAAAGGGAAGGATACTATTCGACCGAAATCCGTCATCGATCCTCCCAAGGTGCAAAGATCATTCCTTTCAGGAAGGACTCAAAATTTTGAGCTTTCAGGTGGCAGACGGAGGAGGACTCTGATGCAAAGAGATGTCGATCGACGGGGAACAATAACGAGACTGGCAATGAGCAAAATGATGGTGCCAGAAGTAAGAGCGAATGGTGAAGAGAAGCAGGAAAGAGAAAGCAATGACAACAAGAGCACCTTTTATTTAAGTCTCATCATGCCTTGACATAAGAGATATGGAAAATCTAGTTAATCAAAATAGTTAGTTCATAGGAACAGATGTCTGGCAGAAATCACAAAGAGACCAAAATATGTATGCAGTCACTGCACTCCCATATACATCTCACATTTCCTATGATTCGGACTTGAATTTTTTTGGCTAATAGTTTCTGAGTGTGCATATCAACATCCATGAAGTAGACCAAAATATGTATTCAGTCACTGCACTCCCATATACATCTCACATTTCCTTTGATCCAGACTTTAGAGACAGTAAAATATGTTTGGCTAATAGTTTCTGAGTGTGCATACCAACATCCATGCAGTAATGCGCACATAAACCAGTAAACTGGCAGTACACACATCAAACTACTCATTCAAGAGATTATCAACAGCCAACAAAAGTTTCCAGCACCGAGAAGCTAATAGTGAGAATCCTTTCTCGTAATCGCCTGAACACCAAGTACAGAAATCACATAGTACATTAACCTTGTTCCATAAAGATGTCGTAAATTGCTACAGTGATAACCGAGTTCTACTCCGAAGCTGCTTCATCTATATCCAAATATCGGAAGTGCAGTCTCCACCAGGATACCTCATCTCATGTGCCAGTGCAGGTCCATCAGGCTCTGTCCCAAAGTCAACAAAGAAGTTTGGATTTATGGTCAACCCACCTTGCTCGGTGTTCACATCAATCTGCAACATGTGAGATCCCTTCTTCACGAGATCTGGGCCATAAAATTGTTGATCCCACACACTAAAGAGTGAGTTTGTCACGTACAGCCGCTTCCCATCCAAGCTCAGTTGAATCATCTGCGGTCCTCCTCTAAGTCGATTTCCCTGATAAAAGAGTAGTTGTCAATGTGACAAGCTCTAACCTTTACAGTCCTATACGGCAAAAGTATGGTTCTCGAGGTGAAACTATAGTTCTTCGAATATTAAATCGTACAGTTGATGCAATTCCCACCAAAGAAAACTTACAACACAAACAAGTTGTCAGTTCTATTTTTTACAGCTTGTCATGCTTCTTTTAGTCTTTGAATTAACAGAAGCATATACTAAGATAAGAATTGGTTCCAATTTTCCCATGTTACCAGTTCATTTTAAAATGCCCACTCATAGGCAACAAAGGAATCTCAAAAACCTCTATAAGCATGTACTTCATGCCTATTTCTAATCAAAGAAATGAAGACTCAAAACTAGTAATTCAAAATGAACACATGATGCATGCAGAATAATGGTATAAATGTTAAATATGGAACTAGAATGTAAATAGACACGGATAGAAGGTACTCACCTTAATCACAGGTACACTAAATTGTGACTCCACCCCATCCTCTGACACACAGACTACGTCACTTCCCTTCTGAAGGAGACCTCCAACCCATATTTGTCCTGTCAGCACCGGCTTTGAAGGATCTTCAATGTTATACTGTCTAACATCTCCATGAAGCCAGTTGACAAAATAGAGGTACCGATCATCAAGAGAGATGAGAAAGTCTGTGATCAACCCTGGCATTTCGGGTAGAATCCAGTTTCGCACCTTCAGTGGAGTTACAGATATGGCAACCTTAAAAAGCAGATATTAGATTTCTTAGTACTTGGTATCCCATCGAAAAGCAGGCAGAATCGCAAAAAAGCTAGAAAAGCAAATGGCAAAACAAACCTCATGGTTCCAGAGACCATCTGTGGTCTTGAAAAATCTCACCATGTTGCTGGACAAAGCACAGCCAACAAAGCCAGTGTCTTTAGATGGGTCATGCAGAAATCGTGTCTGCCAAGAATAGCAATTTTTTTCAGAATGTGAATATATTGGAGTTTCTTA
>NW_027021234.1:5000-7500 GCF_036884655.1 Musa acuminata AAA Group | reverse complement strand
ACGGGCCAAAACTGGCCATTTTTGGCTGCGCGAGCGAGCGGCGAACAGCGAGCGAAGCGAGAGGCAGCACCGTCCCTGCTATACGAAAGCCCCATCCAGCCCTGTGCCACCCGGGGGGTTCCAGGGTGCTGAGATGGCTGACATTTTGCTCCGCTCACGACGGTCACCGCGCGACGCAAGAACAGCCCAAAAACAGGCCAAAACGGCCCAAAAACGGGCCAAAACTGGCCATTTTTGGCTGCGCGAGCGAGCGGAGAGCGGCGGACAGCGAGCTAAGCGAGAGGCAGCACCGTCCCTGCTATACGAAAGCCCCATCCAGCCCTGTGCCACCCGGGGGGTTCCAGGGTGCTGAGATGGCTGACATTTTGCTCCGCTCACGACGGTCACCGCGCGACGCAAGAACAGCCCAAAAACAGGCCAAAACGGCCCAAAAACGGGCCAAAACTGGCCATTTTTGGCTGCGCGAGCGAGCAGCGAGCGGCGGACAGCGAGCGAAGCGAGAGGCATCACCGTCCCTGCTATACGAAAGCCCCATCCAGCCCTGTGCCACCCGGGGGGTTCCAGGGTGCTGAGATGGCTGACATTTTGCTCCGCTCAAGATGGTCACCGCGCAACGCAAAAACAGGCCAAAAACTGGCCAAAACGGGCCAAAACTGGCCATTTTTGGCTGCGCGAGCGAGCGGCGAGCGGCGGACAGCGAGCGAAGCGAGAGGCAGCACCGTCCCTGCTATACGAAAGCCCCATCCAGCCCTGTGCCACCCGGGGGGTTCCAGGGTGCTGAGATGGCTGACATTTTGCTCCGCTCACGACGGTCACCGCGCGACGCAAGAACAGGCCAAAAACTGGCCAAAACGGCCCAAAAACGGGCCAAAACTGGCCATTTTTGGCTGCGCGAGCGAGCGGCGAGCGGCGGACAACGAGCGAAGCGAGAGGCAGCACCATCCCTGCTATACGAAAGCCCCATCCAGCCCTGTGCCACCCGGGGGGTTCCAGGGTGCTGAGATGGCTGACATTTTGCTCCGCTCACGACGGTCACCGCGCGACGCAAGAACAGCCCAAAAACAGGCCAAAACGGCCCAAAAACGGGACAAAACTGGCCATTTTTGGCTGCGCGAGCGAGCGGCGAGCGGCGGACAGCGAGCTAAGCGAGAGGCAGCACCGTCCCTGCTATACGAAAGCCCCATCCAGCCCTGTGCCACCCGGGGGGTTCCAGGGTGCTGAGATGGCTGACATTTTGCTCCGCTCACGACGGTCACCGCGCGACGCAAGAACAGGCCAAAAACAGGCCAAAACGGCCCAAAAACGGGCCAAAACTGGCCATTTTTGGCTGCGCGAGCGAGCAGCGAGCGGCGGACAGCGAGCGAAGCGAGAGGCATCACCGTCCCTGCTATACGAAAGCCCCATCCAGCCCTGTGCCACCCGGGGGGTTCCAGGGTGCTGAGATGGCTGACATTTTGCTCCGCTCAAGATGGTCACCGCGCAACGCAAAAACAGGCCAAAAACTGGCCAAAACGGGCCAAAACTGGCCATTTTTGGCTGCGCGAGCGAGCGGCGAGCGGCGAACAGCGAGCGAAGCGAGAGGCAGCACCGTCCCTGCTATACGAAAGCCCCATCCAGCCCTGTGCCACCCGGGGGGTTCCAGGGTGCTGAGATGGCTGACATTTTGCTCCGCTCACGACGGTCACCGCGCGACGCAAGAACAGGCCAAAAACTGGCCAAAACGGCCCAAAAACGGGCCAAAACTGGCCATTTTTGGCTGCGCGAGCGAGCGGCGAGCGGCGGACAGCGAGCGAAGCGAGAGGCAGCACCGTCCCTGCTATACGAAAGCCCCATCCAGCCCTGTGCCACCCGGGGGGTTCCAGGGTGCTGAGATGGCTGACATTTTGCTCCGCTCACGACGGTCACCGCGCGACGCAAGAACAGCCCAAAAACAGGCCAAAACGGCCCAAAAACGGGACAAAACTGGCCATTTTTGGCTGCGCGAGCGAGCGGCGAGCGGCGGACAGCGAGCGAAGCGAGAGGCAGCACCGTCCCTGCTATACGAAAGCCCCATCCAGCCCTGTGCCACCCGGGGGGTTCCAGGGTGCTGAGATGGCTGACATTTTGCTCCGCTCACGACGGTCACCGCGCGACGCAAGAACAGCCCAAAAACAGGCCAAAACGGCCCAAAAACGGGCCAAAACTGGCCATTTTTGGCTGCGCGAGCGAGCAGCGAGCGGCGGACAGCGAGCGAAGCGAGAGGCATCACCGTCCCTGCTATACGAAAGCCCCATCCAGCCCTGTGCCACCCGGGGGGTTCCAGGGTGCTGAGATGGCTGACATTTTGCTCCGCTCAAGATGGTCACCGCGCAACGCAAAAACAGGCCAAAAACTGGCCAAAACGGGCCAAAACTGGCCATTTTTGGCTGCGCGAGCGAGCGGCGAGCGGCGAACAGCGAGCGAAGCGAGAGGCAGCACCGTCCCTGCTATACGAAAGCCCCATCCAGCCCTGTGCCACCCG
>NW_027021233.1:7500-10000 GCF_036884655.1 Musa acuminata AAA Group | reverse complement strand
GGACGGTGCTGCCTCTCGCTTCGCTCGCTGTTCGCCGCTCACCGCTCGCTCGCTCAGCCAAAAATGGCCAGTTTTGGCCCGTTTTTGGGCTGTTTTGGCCTGTTTTTGGTCCGTTCTTGCATGGCGCGGTGACCGTCGTGAGCGGAGCAAAACGTCAGCCATCTCAGCACCCTGGAACCCCCCGGGTGGCACAGGGCTGGATGGGGCTTTCGTATAGCAGGGACGGTGCTGCCTCACGCTTCGCTCGCTGTTCGCCGCTCGCCGCTCGCTCGCGCAGCCAAAAATGACCAGTTTTGGCCCGTTTTTGGGCTGTTTTGGCCTGTTTATGGTCCGTTCTTGCGTGGTGCGGTGACCGTCGTGAGCGGAGCAAAACGTCAGCCATCTCAGCACCCTGGAACCCCCCGGGTGGCACAGGGCTGGATGGGGCTTTCGTATATAGCAGGGACGGTGCTGCCTCTCGCTTCGCTCGCTGTCCGCCGCTCGCCGCTCGCTCGCGCAGCCAAAAATGGCCAGTTTTGGCCCGTTTTTGGGCCGTTTTGGCCAGTTTTTGGCCTGTTCTTGCATTGCGCGGTGACCGTCGAGAGCGGAGCAAAACGTCAGCCATCTCAGCACCCTGGAACCCCCCGGGTGGCACAGGGCTGGATGGGGCTTTCGTATAGCAGGGACGGTGCTGCCTCTCGCTTCGCTCGCTGTCCGCCGCTCGCCGCTCGCTCGTGCAGCCAAAAATGGCCAGTTTTGGCCCGTTTTTGGGCCGTTTTGGCCAGTTTTTGGCCTGTTCTTGCATTGCGCGGTGACCGTCGAGAGCGGAGCAAAACGTCAGCCATCTCAGCACCCTGGAACCCCCCGGGTGGCACAGGGCTGGATGGGGCTTTCGTATAGCAGGGACGGTGCTGCCTCTCGCTTCGCTCGCTGTCCGCCGCTCGCCGCTCGCTCGTGCAGCCAAAAATGGCCAGTTTTGGCCCGTTTTTGGGCCGTTTTGGCCAGTTTTTGGCCTGTTCTTGCATTGCGCGGTGACCGTCGAGAGCGGAGCAAAACGTCAGCCATCTCAGCACCCTGGAACCCCCCGGGTGGCACAGGGCTGGATGGGGCTTTCGTATAGCAGGGACGGTGCTGCCTCTCGCTTCGCTCGCTGTCCGCCGCTCGCCGCTCGCTCGTGCAGCCAAAAATGGCCAGTTTTGGCCCGTTTTTGGGCCGTTTTGGCCAGTTTTTGGCCTGTTCTTGCATTGCGCGGTGACCGTCGAGAGCGGAGCAAAACGTCAGCCATCTCAGCACCCTGGAACCCCCCGGGTGGCACAGGGCTGGATGGGGCTTTCGTATAGCAGGGACGGTGCTGCCTCTCGCTTCGCTCGCTGTCCGCCGCTCGCCGCTCGCTCGTGCAGCCAAAAATGGCCAGTTTTGGCCCGTTTTTGGGCCGTTTTGGCCAGTTTTTGGCCTGTTCTTGCATTGCGCGGTGACCGTCGAGAGCGGAGCAAAACGTCAGCCATCTCAGCACCCTGGAACCCCCCGGGTGGCACAGGGCTGGATGGGGCTTTCGTATAGCAGGGACGGTGCTGCCTCTCGCTTCGCTCGCTGTCCGCCGCTCGCCGCTCGCTCGCGCAGCCAAAAATGGCCAGTTTTGGCCCGTTTTTGGGCCGTTTTGGCCAGTTTTTGGCCTGTTCTTGCATTGCGCGGTGACCGTCGAGAGCGGAGCAAAACGTCAGCCATCTCAGCACCCTGGAACCCCCCGGGTGGCACAGGGCTGGATGGGGCTTTCGTATAGCAGGGACGGTGCTGCCTCTCGCTTCGCTCGCTGTCCGCCGCTCGCCGCTCGCGCAGCCAAAAATGGCCAGTTTTGGCCCGTTTTTGGGCCGTTTTGGCCAGTTTTTGGCCTGTTCTTGCATTGCGCGGTGACCGTCGAGAGCGGAGCAAAACGTCAGCCATCTCAGCACCCTGGAACCCCCCGGGTGGCACAGGGCTGGATGGGGCTTTCGTATAGCAGGGACGGTGCTGCCTCTCGCTTCGCTCGCTGTTCGCCGCTCGCCGCTCGCTCGCGCAGCCAAAAATGGCCAGTTTTGGCCCGTTTTTGGGCTGTTTTGGCCAGTTTTTGGCCTGTTCTTGCGTGGTGCGGTGACCGTCGTGAGCGGAGCAAAACGTCAGCCATCTCAGCACCCTGGAACCCCCCGGGTGGCACAGGGCTGGATGGGGCTTTCGTATAGCAGGGACGGTGCTGCCTCTCGCTTCGCTCGCTGTTCGCCGCTCGCCGCTCGCTCGCGCAGCCAAAAATGGCCAGTTTTGGCCCGTTTTTGGGCTGTTTTGGCCTGTTTTTGGGCTGTTCTTGTGTGGCGCGGTGACCGTCGTGAGCGGAGCAAAATGTCAGCCATCTCAGCACCCTGGAACCCCCCGGGTGGCACAGGGCTGGATGGGGCTTTCGTATAGCAGGGACGGTGCTGCCTCGCGCTTCGCTCGCTGTTCGCCGCTCTCCGCTCGCTCGCGCAGCAAAAAATGGCCAGTTTTGGCCCGT